>NW_028257744.1:0-51376 GCF_054643075.1 Acanthaster planci | reverse complement strand
GTACAGAAACTGTTCCGAAGTAAATATTACATCGATATGTAAATGCAAATACAGAATTGAAATCTTTGCCAGCCACGACCTGCATTTACGAATGGCTCTCTGCCGGGCTTAATTGCAGCCAGGAAAGAGTAATCATGTTCACACGATATCAATGTAAGATACCGTAAATAGAAAAGAGACGCATACTTAAGATACTGGGACCGCTATCGTCCGTTTAGTGATGTATTCAAGGGTTTTTGCATTAGCGCCGACTCTTAGATGATAAATGACAGCCTTTAATAAGAACGGGGCACGGGAAAAAACCGTTTCATCACCGACATCGTGACTTCCTTTCGATTGGCGACGGTGGGTAACGGCGGCACGCGGTGCTGAAACTGTGCCCTACGTGCCGCTTCACCAGTTTGGGGATTTTTCATGAAAGTTAATGTCTATATTTAGGGGCAGGTCGATCGGGCCACATGCCCAACTGCAAACATCGAGGTTGTTCAGTTCAGACTCTGCAGTATCCATATCGGTCGTTTTAACTTCCCTGCTGTTTCACCGCAGAGTCCGGGAGGCTATATACATTGAACTAATCCGATTAGACGCATTAACTGCGCTGGCACCGCACTCCGCGCATATACTTCAGCTTGGCGCGCGCGTGAATTTAGCAAATCAAGACATCCTATTGGTCGAAGAGGCATGTAACGCGCGCGTACCACCTAACCACGAGCTCTTTGCCAAGGTTTTAATTCTGCACTATCGATGCTCTACAAAGGTGCACTGTTCAATTACGCCGTGTATTTCTATTCAGAACTTCTATTTTACCCTCCTATAGTTCATTGTAAAAACCACTGGGCGTCATTAACCAAACTGGGCGGACTACTTTTAGGAAGGGATGTACAATTTTGTAATGGTTTTACTTTACATTTTATGGCCTTTTTGTTTGTTGACGCTAATGTCAGAGCGTTTTACTCGGTTTTGGAAGTAGAGGAAAATGAAATATCACCCAAATCGCCTTTATTCAATTTTTTTCAAAGTATATGAAAAATATAATTATTTTGAAATTTCCAACCCTTAAGCCTTTTGTTTCTTCGTGGCAAACATGGCCTACCATATCGTACATGGACTTCACGTCTGAATGAAGTTCGTCCAGGGCTGATATAAGTTTTACTTTTTAAACCCAATTAAATCCATGTGTATCTTATGTCCACTGGTGACTTCACTGAGAGAAAGGTGTTGGCTTTTTAACCAAAGTATGCAGCAGTGTTGACAGTGTGGTGTTTCAATTGCAGAGTGGTACTTTAAAACACTTTGTGATTTTTTTCTCCTCTGTGGGTTTTGTACACGTAGTAATAGGCTAGTTTGGTTCTACAGTATACTACTAGGAAACATACGTGTAGCATTCTGGCACAGTATTCTATATGCAAATATTTTAACTCAAACCCCCGAGGGTGTAACTATGTAAAATCAAATTGAAATCGGAGTATTCGGGACTATTAGAGTTAATGTATGTGTATTGTTCATGTTCCTCGGTCCGGTAGTACCACCCTTGGGGTATCTATTTCTTCTTCCGTGATTTGTTTGGCTTTGTGATGGGCGGCGGGGATTCAGGAACATTTTCCAGAGGTCTTTATTTAAAAAAAATCCCCCCGGCTCCCTAAAAAACAGAGAATTTAAAAATCAGCATTGACGATGTTCTCAATATTCCCCAAACTCAAATTTGGGCCAGTAATCCATCATTTTAATCTTTTCCCAGTAATTCATGAAACCAGACATTTGTGGATACAGTGCTTAAAACGTTCACTATTTACCCCTAATTCTGCAATCCCTACGCCCTGTTTTCCCAAACGGCGGGTCATAGTTTGCAACCAGACCCCACAAAACGATTACTTAAGGCCACCTATATAAACCTACTTTGAGTAATATCGTTTTAATTTTCAAAACAGGCATGCAACTGGACATTGACAAAAATCGAGGAAATTCCAATCTTTACAAGACTTTGTAAGATGTTTTACTTCAATTTCCAATGGCATGAGTGTGAAGTTAAAATGAGGAAATTGGATGCAACGAGACGTTGCATGCCTGCCTAAAGAAAACAGAAGGTGATTACGGTGTTTGATTTACGTTTTACTTTTTTATTTTTAGAAAGTACATCACAGATGTGTTTCCTTAACTCATGTAATTTGTGCGACAGTGTCTCTCATGCTGGGTGACATTCTGTGAGTGTCCACTGAGCGATACTCGTGGCTAAAATTCATTCCTTTTAGACAACTATAAAGGCTCAGCATGGAAACTGTTCTTCGTCCGTTCGACTGTATGGGCTGAATAGCACTCTACCTCCGCACCGATTCCAGTTACATGTCTATTAGACACTCGTCCATGGAGGCGAGATTGCAGCCCGCGTAAGAGGTGGTAAAGCATGACCATTTTAACGGAACAATGTGAGTGACTTTTATCGACGCTACTAAGTGGTGTGCATTGGCAACCCTCAGGACACTAGTGTGTGAAACTGCTTTTTATCAAATAAGCCTATTGTGAGGAGATATTGATTTGAATGCAGATCCTTCTTAATGGAAATGACACATTTAATATCATTTTTGCACACTTTTACTTTTTTGTACCGACTCTTAGTGACTGCGTACCCTTCTGTGTTTCACAAATCAATTTAAATTTTATTTTTACTTGAGCAAAACAATATGTATTCTTCATAATGAGCTCCGCTGCTGTATTGGTTTTGTTGATGGTAAAAACGCGATCTTACGGAGATTTTCAATATCCCCTGATCCCTTATAAAACGCAGGATCGTTGTAACAGTTTCGCTCAGATCCGGGTTTCTTGGAATGTAACGCAGATTTGCAGGTAAAGCATGAAAAAGTGCTGGTTATACAGAGAGGAGGCGAGCGCCGTTGGTGTTGATCCGAAGAGACGAACAGTTCCAATAGCAAGAGTGCTGGAGTCTCATATTAGTTTTAATTGGGAAAAATAATGGTTTGATGCTGATAAATGACAGCCACTTTGATCACAGGGGCAGAACCGTAGAAACGTCGGTCTGTTACGGACGAGTCTTCATTGCAAAAACCGTGGTGTTATTGTAACACCTAGGATGTTGTCCAGGGACTACACCAGACTAAGTGTAGGTCTCTGATTACATAGAAGGTGTTAAACCGCACATCGCTGTTTCAGATTTTGTTTCTTTCTCCCTTTTTTCAATTTTATTTGACGTTGAGGGAGGAGTTACTCCCTCACATGTGCCGGAGAAATGAAATACAGTATCGACACAACTCCTCGAGCTCCAGGGTTTGATGTCACTGCATGTCTTTAAAATCACAAAGCTTTCTGGGAATTAACCAGGAAGCTGCGGTCATGTACAATGCACGCGTATTGGAAAAGTATGTTTTTATCACTAACACAAGAAACACTTTCGAATATTAGAGCAAACCTTTTTCCACCTTGCGTTGAATGTCAATACTTCAGAACATAAAATGTTTGTCGGTACAAAAATCTGGGTTTTCAAATCAAATTGGAGTGACCGCAATAACAGTACCAGTCTGTCAATAATTTCCCACATTTCCAGGTCGTCTCGTTCCTTAGCCGTTCTCTCTTACTAAAATGAGTTTAAAACTGATCAGTGACAAAGGACCAGCCTGTAGTACTAAGTTGTTGCCATGGTTTGAGGGTAGAAATGAAATCCTTGTCTGCTGTAATGGTGCAGGGACATGCAGAGAAGTTGCGCATTTTCTAAAATCTGGATCGTCGCCAGAAGCCACATTCAAGGTACTTGTAGTCCGGGATTTAGCGCCATATTCCTTTCAAGACGGTGCAAATCTTTTTTTCTGTTACCATGCGATTTTTTGAGTCAGCTGCGTATATACGGGCTGACTTTCGGATATTATTTCAAAACAGCCCTCCAGAGTTATTAATCGAATGGTAAAGGAGAATCAGTTTCACATGCATATCGTAGCCGTGTTGAAGACTGGCAAAACAGGTTCTTTTACGGGGAAACAAAGAAAGCACCCTTTCCACGGTACCGTTTGGGCGAAACGGTGAATGGGTACGCTGGTATTGCAATGCCTTTTTTTCCTCAATACCAGCCCTTCGTGCATTTTGCCAATTTACCAATCGTTGACATACAACTCAAGATTCAAATAATTGTTGCCAAATCGCTTCACATTATTTCAAACACACGATAATTTTTGCCCGTTGGTGAGTGTGTACAGAGAGCACTTGCACGTTGCCACATCATGGAGGCAGTTCTATGTAAATTCAGCGACAAAGAAAGGACAGATAGAGCGTCTACTCATGCATATCACTCGAGAATAACAGCCTTCCACCCATGATGGCGCACCGTCCAAGCATTATGTAATTAGTTACCTGGGTTGAGAGTGCAACGTCGAACTTTAATCCGGTTTGCCAATCTTTGGCGTACATTTGAGGAATAATGGGCATGGATAATGTTTACAAAGTTAAAAGCTGACGTATGTAACCATGGATTATAACCATGGGCTAACAAATATGCTGGGGTGTTAAATTTAACACCCCCGGTGTTATCAGGGGACTGCACAACACTTTGCACTTGTGTTAACATTTTGGTGTTATTTGGTGTTTACTTCTAACACCCCCAGTGCACTGTAACATTTCAAAGTAACGCCAGCAGTGTTAAATTAGCACCCTATGGTGTGGTCATCCGATACACCAAAAAGTGTTTATTTTAACACCACAGTTTTTGCAGTGAAGGGTTAGGTTTCAGAAATAAATGAACAATTACGAAATGACCTTTCCTTCCACTGATAATGATCCCCTTCTCAACTATCAAAGAATCCGAGGCAAGTCTCAATGAGTTCAAGTTTAATCTTGAAAGAAGGAAATGACAGATTTTAATACACAAAGAAAATCCACAAAGTATGACAAACATGCCAAGGAATCATAATTATACCAAAGACAAAGTCCAAATACGTTCTATCTGTAATATTTCACTCCTACCGCGGCTGTAAGAAAATAGGAAAAAAGTAAATTTTAGTTCTTTTTTCTAATCTTTGAAAACCTGCAATGTTTATGAAAAAGCCGTCCAGGTTCTACTAAATCAGCAATGTTACAAAATTGTTAAAATTAGAAAATTAATATGCGTTTGCATACTCAATGTGCAGAAATATGAAAACAAAGGAAAAGCCTTACCACTTCTATGCTTTACCGATGAAACTTCGACATCATCACTTGATGACGGTTCTACATGTACGGATGTACATCACACGGAATATGGCAAAATAAATAAACAGCACTTTACGGCCACGGTTGAAGACAGCGACTTGAGTTCAAAGTGCGTTTATCTAGCGCATACTCTGCAAATTCAACCCCTTTCTCAATCCACTGCGATGGCCTGGTCACGGAATACTGGCACTGCTGGGGTGCGTCACAATGACATCACCAGTCGACTGTCTTCTCATTCAACAAGAAGAGTTTGGCAGGCACTGGGCAGATTTGAAAGCATTCCGATACTCTGAGATTGACCGGTCAGCGAGGTGAAAACGCTATTCGTTCACGAGTTGTCTGTTTGCTGTCCGTCCACCCTCAGGTTACCGACACCACATGCGCAGCGCTCGTTCCCCAGGTCTGTTTCCCCACGGGGTCTGCGGCGAATGAGCGTATGGCTCGGTGTTATTAGATTCGCGGAGTCAATTTAGGGAAGTGTCGCCCGTCCTTTGCACAGTGCGACAAGTCGGTGATGCGCTCTATACCGAGCGGCCCAAAGTCCGTTCAATTTATTCCGAAACGAGCCGGCCCCGCTCTTTGGCGGTTTGCAAATTGGATTTCATGTGGCGAACACAGATTGCACGATATGGATAAGGGAAAAACAGGCCCCACGGAAAGGGTAAAAAAGCCATTGCAGAGAAAAAAAACAAGCAAACCAAAAATTAGGAAAGTTGAAAAAGGCATCCAGAGAGCTGGAGGGAGATCCGAACCTTTATTCTCAATTCCTTATCGATCATTTACGCTCGTACGAGCCTCGAGCAGAACCCACAGAGGGCGCAATTTTCTCAGCAGCGGGCCTCCTTTGGGCCTAACTGCACTTTGCTGGTTCATGAGTGACTTAGGAAATGCACGCGTTATACGGTCGCATCACTGCCAACACAATGAACACCGCGGGGTGGTTTTCAACAAAATGAGGCGGTGCGTTTGCTCGAGACAGTTGTTATTCCTATATGTACAAATCGCATGTGAATCGGAAATCCATTAAATTCTGTTCATGTGACTATTTTACGAATGCTGTGTCAATCTTAGATTGGTCTTTTTTTAATGCTAGTAAGAGTAAGAGAGACGATGAGACAGATGACGAGCTCCATTAATAAGATTTTGGAACTAGTGCAAAACAACAAGGGTTTCCAAAACACTCAATGTATGGATTTCTTTCTGATAGTTTGTCAGTGTATAGTACATGTATACACATTGAAATCTTGCATGATGATCACCAAAGGGAAAAAAAGTCCAAGAATGGGGATTTGCCATTGGATCTCTTCGCTAAAAACGTCAGTGTGGGACCAACGCAGAGCAAATAAAGGTACAAGTATTTGCATACTTAATTGTGCACGCAAGAACCATGTTTGTGTTTTAATATGACGCAGCCCATTCACTGGCTTTTGCCATCGGCCAACGCAAAATGAATGCATGGCTGGAAATTAGTTATTCATAAGGACCTTGTTGACGTCAGAAGCATACATGTATTATTCTTTAATCTCTCCCATTGCGCACCCTGACGCAATTTAATCAAGCGCAGTCAAAAATTGTTTTCCTGACCAATACAGAGACAACTCATCACTCATCACAATATGGTCGAACCTCGTTAATAAGAGCGTAGTAAATACAAGATCCTGCTTATAACAAGGAAATGTTAGATCCCAATCCTTTTTCTTTCATTGTTTTTATTCCTGACAATACAAGGTTCCTGTTACAAGGTAATTTGCCAAGCCCCAAGGACCTCTTATTAACGAGGTTCGACTGTATTCCCACAACCGATTAAGGATCTTTTTTAACAAACAGTATTTTTCCTCGAATTTTCACAAACAGCTTTTATTTTGGTCTACTTCAAAAACGGTATTAATGCATACAGCAAGTCTAACTTAAAACAAAAACCATGAAAGGACTTTTTTTAAAGCGACAAATCAAAACAATCCCATTAATTAACAAATGTAAACTTCGCCACTTTGTGTATTCTCAATAAATTCCCCACCCCCCAAACAAATTCAAACAAAAATTAATGTCGAAGTTTTCCTGCGAGTACTTTTACATCATATCAAAGGAAACGCTCCAAGCAGAACAAATCATAGAAACAAAGTTGGTTGCTCTCACGAGTACATTAGGTAAGCCAAAAAATGCTAACTACATGTTTAACTTCTACAAGACAAGATTATATACAAGACAGCTTTTTGTCTGCATTTTGCAGTGGTCTACAATTGTGTGGAAGAGTGGAGCCCAAGTGATAATGGGAACATTTTCATTTCAGCAAATTAAGGGGATGCTGCTATATGTGGACTTTTAAGGCTGAATGCTATTTACATACCAACACACCTGCCAAGTCAATGCAGCAGGAACTGAACATTAGCAAAACCGAGTCAACCTACAATAATTCACTATGACAACAGAGGATATCGAAGTAAGGTCCGGAGACTTAAGATGGCACTTACAGCCAGATGCTGTGGCCGAGTGCTTTACAAACACAGTCGTGGTTGAAAGCTTACATACACCGGAGCTTTTAGTGTTTAACGACAGATTTTAAGACTGTGCCAGAGCACACTTATGTGGATTTGAAAATTTTATGCAAACGGAGCACACTCAAGAATTAAGTGTCGGTTTGTGGTGTAAGCAATTATGTCACAGATCAGTGGTCATCGTAAATACTGTCACTAGGAAATTTCCTACAAGACTGTGGATACAAAAGTAACCAAGGAATGTCCTTGTATCCAACAGCATGAGGCTTAATAATAAAAGCCAGCGTTGAGTAGTGGATTCAATATGAGCCCTACTACAAAGTTCCTCATACTTCAAAGTAGGCCTACTTCGAAAGGGGTGGACTCCTATGGATCAACATGCACTGGTGGGGGGGACGCCTAGAAACGGCCTGAGCGTTCCCGATCCCTGGACCTATCGCGTCGACGAGGGCGTTCTCGGCTCCGGGAACGAGAACGCCCTCTTTTTTCTCGGCTACGTGAGCGGGAACGGGAGCGCCGGCTTCGCTTGCGCCGGCCGTAGAGTTCCCGTCGAAGCTCGCGGGAGATGGGCTTCAGGTGCATGAAGTTGCAGAAGCCGCCGCGGGTGCACTCCCTGAAAATTTCAAGAGAAGTCGATCAGCGCCACACTCTCCCAAAGACAGAACACAGCAGTCTGCGACTCATGGTCACAGCGTAACAATAACAGGTATTTTACAAACTGCATATATCCACTTATACGGGTGTTTAACGCTTTAAAAATCTACACGCAGCTGTTTGCTACATGCCATGTTCTTGGGCAAGCCACTTTACCTCACTTGCCTACCACCAGAGTTGTATTGGAGTCCATCACAAGTCCCTGTAAGTCCATCACAAGTCCATCATAAGTCATCCGGTCTTAAGCAAATTCACAAGCTATTCAAATGAGCTGTGACCAAAGCATTCCTTTGTCATGTGCACCGTTACTTCTGACTGGCCTGGTGAAGGGACTTGTGACTAGACATGCTAGACTTGTGAAGGGACTTATGATGGACTTAACTACAACCCTGCCTCTCACCATCTTCAGGTGTAAATGATTACATCATGAACATGATGAACATCTGAGAAATCTACAGTAGACTGGCCTCCTGTCCATCCAAAGGAAGCACAAATATTCCAAACCATGACATGGCATGAAATCCGGATATAAAAACTGCAGTTTCAAAAGAAATTTTTATCAGAAATCACCACCATTTTGACGTGCATCTAGTCAACAGTCTAGCGCACACTGACATCCTATATGCAACATCTGTCTTGTAGAGAGGTCGATGAGAAGTCCAATCTTGAGTTACTGGTGGTATAGTGACAAACGAATACGTGTTCCTTGTCACAGTTCATGTCTATAGCTTGTGACTGGTCTTGAGACAATGTGATATTGGATGGACTTGATTGCTGGACCTCAAATGCAATTCAGATGCATTCATGTCATGTGAATTAGAATTTCCATTGACAAATGCACTCTGCAGTACAGGCACAATGCAGTGCGCCACCAAGAGCTTGTCATGGAAAGGTCTTTTCGCAGTGCATTATGGGATAAATAGTCAACAAACTCTCATTCACTAACTGCGCCATGCGCAGAAAATTTGAATTTTGCGGAATGTTTATCCTGGTTGATAATTCAAAACTGCCTATTGCCAATGGGTGTTAGGTAGCCAAAATGGTTGTTTTGTGTGGTGCGGGGAATGCCTCAATCAATCAAATATCCCCAAATTATGTACACAGTGCACTTAATCGTGGCAGCATGTCGACCCTAGCCTTGAAAAGTGGCCTGTCTGTGGCAAACTCTTGGTGGCGTGCTGTATTGAGAATCGCCCGTATTACAGGTGATGGGATGACAGGATTATGTTTACTGCACAGATTTCAGCTGAAAGGACAGAGCACAGTTGCCTGTTTGTATTCTTACCCCATCTCATACTGACGACAGCAGGCCTCACGGAAGTCCGTCACCGGGGACAGCTCTGCTCTGATTGGCTGACCATTAAACCATCGATTGTTGAGATCATTCACAGCGGCTTCTGCATCCTCCTCGCGCCGATACTGCAAAATGGACGGTGTAGGGTGGTTATGGGGGGATTCATGAATATTCATAGATAGCTCAGGCAAGATCACACTATTTCACATGGTAGTTACCCCTGCTCATCAGGCCTCTACGCCATGGCACAAATGCCTAATGCCACACCCTGAATACGTTTGTAACTACTTCATACTGTGTAACCTTGACACATGAGTTGACTGACAGATTGACACCACGGTTATCCAATACAGGCGTCGAAATTAACAGTGGTCCGCTGGACCGGGGCCACCAAAACATTCATCGGGCCACTGCATTCTCCAAAAATGATGACCCAGTGGGACAGTGGTCATTTGAGGTACATTGTCACATTTTCAAAACTTTAATCACATTTTACGACTCTTCTTTCAGATCATGGGCACAGAACTTCTGAGTTGATGGTATAATTCCACAGACGGGTGGCTGCGATTGCCTGCTACAATGCGCCAGGGGTGTGTGCCACATATATGTACACATGTAGCCTGCGGCATACCTTTCTGTTCATTGCACAGTCGCGCATACAGCCTGACCTGAGTACTGATATGTTGGCTGGTATCATTTTCTAACAATGCCAGTTTAACGTTATCTCCCATGGACACCAATGAAACCTTTGCAGGTCATGTCGCGTTGAGTCTGCATCGGGGCGATCGTCACAAACAAGCAATATAACCTCGAATTACCGTAAATTTGTGAACACAAAAAATACATATAGAGACAACAAATCAAGTTTTGGGAATTACGTTGTAAAATTCTTCCTGAGGTATCATGTTTTTTCAATGGGATGCTGTAAAGTTGCCTGTGAGTACATGTGTGGCGAACATGGTGAACATTACACGGTGTATTTTGACCGGGATGCATGGAATGGTTGCCACGTTACCATCAAGCCTTCTTTTTCAGTGGCGCGACGCAGTGGGAACCAGTGAAGCCTTGTTTCTTTGCATCAAGCAAAACTGCTTGTGTGTTTTCACCTCCATGACAGCAAAATGAGAAAGGAACTTGTGACACAACAGAACGAACTTTCCAAATGTTGTGAATGTAAGCAGGAAAACAAAAATTACAAGTTTTTTCAAGTGAAAAATTGTTGAGAGGTGTTTTGTGAAGACAGGAAAGACAGAGAGGATTTTTTTTGTTTGTTTTTTAAATTTTTAAATGTGTTTTTCTGTAATACTGATATAAATTTTATGGTCGCGCCAAAAATTTATGATCAGTCCAATAACCAGAAGCAGAACTAGTTTTTTTGGCCTCAAAAAGTGCATTTAAATCCAGCCAGGCTGACCAATCATCTGTTTTGGTAGAGAAGTTCCACTGACGCAAATGGACATGTGCGGTCACCGGGCCTGATCAATTTCATTACGTGTACTCAACCTGGGCCACCAAATTTTCACGAGGGCCTGTGCGGTGCACTTCCTCACTGGCCATATGGCCACCAAGGGATTGTAGTTACATGTAATGTTAACCTCTGCAATACATTTCTCTCTCAAATCCCTCCATCCTCATTCTAGCTCACCATGGCACGTTCCTCCTCAGTGTGTGCGCATGATGCTCAATCCCATCTCACAGTAGCTGGGGGGGAAGGGATCCCCAAGAACTCAGCTGTGCCGCTCTTGTTTCTTAGAATCTTGGCATGCTACGTGTACGTGTAAAGACCCTCCTTATCATTACAAGTGTGAATCAGGCAAATGGTTTTGTTTTTATGGTCATTTGAAGTTCAACGCGACGTGCATGCTAGCCTGGGTGCACTGAGCACTGCAGTGGAAAAAATACACATTTTGGGCTGACCTGTCTTAATAAATGCACGCTGTGTGAGAACGGCATGCTCGATTTTTGAACAATTAATTTCAAAATGACCACAAAGAGTTACTCTTAAAACTCCTAAAGGCTCAACTCCTGAAGATAATACACTGCATCGATATCAGAAAAAATGTCGAGTGAGAATTGACTATAAACCCCCCAGCTCTTATAGGGTTTACGAAACTCTTTGACACACACATAAGCCATCAGATGTTCACCAATGGTTTCACACACAATGATGTCTTGGATCTTTCAGTACATACACAAGGTAACTCGGACTGATGTACTAATTGATACTAAAAGGTGACTCCACTTGACGTATTCAAACCCAAAGTTAGGGTACATTCAGACATGGAAAAATTTGATTCCAATTTAATTGACTTTGGGCAGAGTTCAGAAAAAAACCTGTGAGTGCATAATCTAAAACATGCCTTGTTCAGACAAGAAAGCTCTGCTGGTACCATCAAGCATACCAAACCAAAATGAAGCAACAAGCACATGTGTAGTTACGTGTATCCTGACAAAAAGGGTTTCATATCAGGAACTGTGATTTAGAAACAAGGCGGGTATACACAACGAGGTTGCATCTCCTGCGGATACCTTGTCTATTATGCGGACATAAACGTAACTTATTTCGCATGGTATTTGATTCATTGTGTAAGTTAAAAAAATAATTTCAGAGATGACTAAAAAACCTGAATCATTTATTGGTATTTTTAGTCAGTTCAGTATAAGTGATGAGTACATGTACATGTATGTGTCTCCAGCGAGTACACTGCATGCGCGCAAAAGATTTGCAGGTAGCCTACGCATAAGGTCAAAATGAATAAACTACGCACAGAAATGAGGCCAGTTTTATCCACACGTTATCTTATGGTTTGTTGCTGCAGGGGGAGATTGTTATCTTTGGCGTAACATTTGCTAATCTACTGATTCTTGGGAGTCCAAATCGCACCAACTTAGTCTGAACGTATTCACCTTGACATACACTCAAGGTAGCTTACATGTACCTTGGCATGGTACTCACACTCAAGTACATGTACTGATATATCTTACCTTGATATACATGTACTTGCACTCAAGTAACTCACCCTGACACACATGTACACTCAAGGTAGCTTACCTTGGCATACTCACACTCAAGTAACTCACCTTGACATACACATACTCACACTCGCAGTAAACTCACCTTGACATAGACGTTGCCCACCAGATGATCACCTAGGTTATCGCACACATTCATCTCTTCAATCTCCCCGTACTTCTCTTCTAGCTCCGTGAAAACTTCTTCAAAGAAGTCGTCAAAGTGCTGCTGCATTTCCACATCAGAAATGTTGGAAACTAGGACAAATGTGAACAAACAGGATCCAATTGTGTTACAACTCCAAAGTCCCATCAGATAGTCTTTCTTTAATTCTGATTACTGGTTTTGCCCTTACCCAATGTATACATGTATAGTCAGTGCTTGTCTGAGAGCTTGCCAAAACATCCACAAGGTTACTCGGGCGGGACTCTAACCCACAACCTCCTGCTTACCAGTGCAGGCGTTTTAACCACTCAACCACCAATCTTGCTATGGTTGGCTGGCTGGTCTGAGTCAGATGTATTTCAAGATGTATTTTTCGTTATGGATGTACATGTACTCCCTGACGCAAAGAACATGTTGGAAGTCTTTTTTTTAGTGTACAGAAATCCATTACTATGCGGTACACAGAAAGGCTCTTTATTCTATGTTAATTTATCAGACATGTTTGAGAAAACCAAGCCCTTCAGCCATGACATCAGGTAATCTCCTCTCAAAGACTAAGACGTCCAGTAACCGTGGAAACCACACAACCTGGAGGAATTCTTAACTAACGAGAAGTTCATCTTACTGTGTGATCCATCTGCGCTTTGTGCAGTGTTCTGTGGATTCTGATAGATGTTGGACAGCACTATGGTCTGACTGAACGTCGGCTTGTTGTGAAGTCGTGAGCAACGGTCACCATGGCGACAAGCTCCAATCTTGAAGTAGAAGGAACAGTTGACCCTTTGGCAGGAAAAAAATCAGACTCAAATGTAATCTTACAGGCACATGTACAGTACGTTGCCTATTAAACATTAAAACATAAAATCAAAACAAATAGAACAAACACATAACCCCCCACAAACAAAACGACTCTCAGTCCCCTTTTAAAAAAGTTCTGCTTCCCATTACATGGCGTCTCAGAACAGTGTAGGTGGGTAGAGTTTTTAACACTTTTAAAACTCAGGTACATGTACATGTATTGATTCAATTCCGCAACATTTGTCAACTTGTTAAAAATAACAGCAAGAGAGGTCAGGTTGTATTTATTTCAAATGACTTGAATGTTCCGAAGAGTAAAAGAAACATGCATTTTACAATGAACGACATGGAATCTTTCGAAGACAAAACATTCGAATTAAGATAAAATTATTAGTTTTTATAAATCCAATTTCACATCCTCCCAAAATGTACAGCCGCATCATCAAAGTAGGGTAGGTGGGGAAACAGGAAGTATTTAAATATGGGGGGCTAAACAAGCAGAATCAGAGTTTACAAACCTACAAATATTTCTTGTGCAGTCTAAATGGCAACAGTGCATGCTAGTAGGCACTCATTATTTTCATGAGAATTGAGGTTCTGCACATTGAGCGTCAACTGGTCACCAATTTTGTAGGGTGTCGGTCACTTCGCCCCATTCCCACTTCGCCCCTAACCACTTTAACCCGTCCCCACTACGCCCAATTTCCACTTCGCCCCATTCCCACTTCGCCCAATTCCCACTTCGCCCCATTTCTACTTTGCCCCATTGATTTTTAATCATTCTGTTCTTTAGTAACACAGGCACACATGTACATGTAGGCCTACAGTAGATGCAACAAATAAAAACATTGACATTTGAGTACCCAAATAACGGTCAGAGAATCTAACTTGCAAAGGCCAAAACAATGCCTCCGATTTTCCAACAGACCCAAGGTTTTCGGCAAGAAGACCCTAACATTTTTATTGGCAAATTAGAAAAAACAAATTTAATAAATATAAGAAAGACAAATAAATAACTCCTGTTGTCTTTCTGTCTTCACAAACACCTAAGAATGACATTTTTCCCATTATTACGCTTGTGTTTACATGTTTTCCCAGTTACATTTGCCACATTTGAAAGGCAACTTCTGTTAGTTTCATGAGTTCTCTTCGTGTTTCGCTATCGCTGTGGTAAAAACACGTGCTCATAGCACTGGTTCCCGCCACGCCGCACCCATGCAAGAGAATGCATGACGGAGTGTAGCAACCAGTTTATTCATTCTGCGGCGACCGTACATGTACGTGACCTCACGCATCGAAAAAAAAACATTGATGTTGCAAGATTTCTTCACATTAATTCACAGAACTTAACGGTAGTGCCTTGTCTACAGATGTGTGTACTTTCTGTGTTCACGAGTTTAATTTTAGGTTGTTTTGCTCATACTTGAGGCGAGCTGGTTTCCACAAAATGTCCTACTACAGCGCACTGAGGTTTATCCGATGGCTGGGGCACAGCTGTCTATCTTGACAATTATCAGAATGATGTATACAGAATTGTGTACTGCTTTGAAATAAACTTGAAGTGGATGAGAAATAAACCCTATGCTACATGTAGTTCAACCATATGTTTTAATTCACCATGGACAACGCAGTTGACATTAATTTAGTGAATGTCGTAGAGTTTTCTACATGTATAAACTCCATGTCGTTTGTGAAACTCCTCTCTTGACCACGTTTTGAAGAAGCATGTAACACACTCGAGCACGGATGAGGCAAAGTGGAAATGGGGTGAAGTGGGGATGGGGCGAAGTGGAAATGGGGTGAAGTGGGGATGGGGCGAAGTGGAAATGGGGTGAAGTGGGGATGGGGCGAAGTGGAAATGGGGCGAAGTGACTGTGAAGCATTTTGTAAGGCTTGGTACAAATGATATGAATGCAAGTACATTGTATTTTACATTCAATTCTGTGATATCACTGAGTTCAAGAAAGGAATTCTGTATCCAGTCATCACCTGGCAGTTGTATTACTTCCAGACCTTGAAGTAACCTTAAGTTGTATAGGCTATGACAGAATGGGTCCAGGAATATTCACCATGTTTTAAGACTAGATAAAATGGACCTAAATTGGGGCCTAGTGATTATTCACCAGCATGGCATGATATAATGTGGAGACTGATCATCAATTACCACTACCAATGTAGAAGTAGAATTATGACCAGATTAAACTTTTTAGTAGTTGCTAAGGAAAATATCAATACATAGTACATGTATATGGAAATGATTACTTGATACACATGATACAGAACTCTTTCCAAACATGCCAAACATGGGTGAAAAATGGGAGATCATTAATTTGTTTGTTGGCGGTATTTGTGCAAGGTTATTGCCAAAATTAAACTCCGCCTCTCCATGCAGCTTAAAATCAGCATCAAGTCGTGTGTTCCCAAACCCAGCCTAGAACTACGAGGTTCATTTAAGGAACAAAGTGGGAGCCCAGTGTGCGCTCAAGTTGGTTGTCGTATTAAATAAGTACAACGCTAGGGCGGCCTACAACCCCAGCGGCACATGACACATGCTTGAACTGCGGCGTTACCGCAGACAACGTATTTGGCCCGTTTACCTTAACTATCAGTGTAATAACAAAGGGAACAACAAACCCAAGAGAGACTATACTTAAATAGTTTTCAGTCATATAGGAACAATACTTATTTCAAGATAACTTAGGTAAACTTACTTGTCTTTCTCTGTTCCAAAAATCGACGCAAGGTATTCCGCCATCTTAAAGCTGTGTGTGTTTCGACTGGCTTTACTGTCCCTCGCTTAAGTTACGATCAGGCAGAGCAATTGGATCACAATGAGTTTCTAGTGAAACTTCGAACTCATTATGCGTAAAATCGTGGTTTACTTTCAAGGAATTTTCTTGTTAGGGTGCTAAGCATAGAAAATACGATTACACTGTTATAACGGTAGAATACAGCACTGTAAATAAGGATGAAGCAGAATTTCACAAGGTAAAGAAATAATGAATTTGCGTCGTATAAACTTAAAAGAGGACATGTAGTCAGTTTATTATTGTAAATGAGAAATTGATTGGTCTCGTTCAAGACTTCGAATATCTATCGAGGTAATCAAAATTCAGATTCAGATAATTTCAAAGTAAAATATTTTTTTCCTTATTTAATTTTGGTATAAATTTATTTGCTTGAGAAATTTATTTATTATTTCAAAATTTGATGAAGCCACTTGTTTGTCCATAACAATATTTTCCGCTCAACTGCACATCCCGTGTGAGTGACATCAGCGACCACGGAAACTGGCTTTTCGTCCAAAATTCAAGCACAGTGTACAGACTTACAGTATACCTTGCTGCCTTTGATTTGTATACGTTCGGAAGGTTAGTTAAACCTTAAGGGTTTCTGTTCTCAGTCAGTGATTTTTTAACTGCAGCATTGCATTCTGTGGAAATGTAAACTATTCAGTGCAGTACTATAGCCTAGGCTAGACGTACGGCCGTGCCCGGTAATTGTCATGACTGTACATGTACGTCATACTTCCTGTGTTCATTCCCTCTTACTTCATACATTGCACATGTAGGCCTACCTGAGTTGAACAATAACTAATATTTTGTTAAGTAAACAAAATCTTTGGAAAGTGATCCATATACGGACAACACTAATTGTCCCTTAAAATTTGCTGGTTACGGGGCTTAACAGCCGTCTGAAATTTAAATTGATAACAATAACATCATAGCATGTCAACTCAGCCATTGTGAGTACACTAAGATTAACAAAACGAAGTGGCTATTGTTACGGCAGCCGTAACACATCTCCCATTTTCCATCGTTACAGCACTGAACTACATTTGCATGAAGGGGGGATGTGGAGGGACTCTGCTCTTGTTAAGATAATCTGTTAAACCACAAATTAGAGATTGGCAGTGAACTGCAGGATGTTACCATTGTTATTTAAATAGGCCTGCATTGTACTTGAACATTAAGTATGTAGGTGGATTTCAAATGTTGTGGTATTTTCTTACGTACACAGTGGACTCAGTTCAGCATGAATCTAGATAAAGTTCCTGATGCAGACAAATTGGAATTATGTCGTAAATATTACATAGGTAAGTACACAACTTTTTCCTACGTTTTAAGTAACAGCAGGCTTACATCTTTGCATGTACCTGTACAGTACCTACTGATGACATCACACTTTATTTGTGCGCTTTACTTAGGATCCATAGGGGACCATAGTCATACATCAAATTTGTCTACTGTTCTGCGAAAAGCCTAGCTATATTGAGCCCTCTGTTCACCTTGCAGGACCCAGGACCCTGGGGGAATATAATGCCTGAGTACCCTACTGCTAAGCTCATGAATTGCACTTATAAACAGGACAATACCAAGAGGCATTGGACATGCCTGGAATTAAAAATCTAAATTATCAAAAAATTGTGACCCAAAGGCCTTCCATTCCAATATCTCTTGTTGTAGAAGTTCAAATAACATAATTTGCATGCATGACATACATGTAAATGATAACCATACATATTTCGAACCACATTAAATTTGAAACATAAAGTTTAGAAATATGACAGTATGTTTTTCTTTGCTTCATACCAAACAAAAGGCAAAATAAAGTAACAAAACAAAAGAAACATGAGTATTCCACCAAATAATTCACTTCACAAGTTTACCGATTTATCATCTCTCATCAGGTGGCTTTTTTCTCTTGCCATTTCTTTGGTTCATCAACTTCATTTGGTTCTTCAAAGAAGCTTTCATCCGACCTCCCTTTGAGGAGCAAAAGCAGATGAAGAAATGTATGTATTTTAAGCAAAGTTGGTACAATCTTTTACCATCATGCTGAAGTAAACAGGCAACACAAAATCATGGCAGAATATTCAATCTTCAGTCTCTCAGGTTCCTAAGATGTGCAGCATTTTAAATTCTGTGTTAGAAGTCAAAAAGATCAGATGAAGCTGTGCAACTGTTTGAACCAACATTGAGTGAAGAGTCCATCTTTCATGCATTGTACCGTTCCATTACAGCCTCGCACTGAGGACTTTTCCACGCAAAATGAAGTCTTGGTCACAGACAACATCCGAATCACTTGTTCTGTGGCTGTGTCTATCTGTTTCATAATACGTGTACATGTAAACAACAGTCTGTAGCCATAGCCTTGGATAGCAGTGCAGTGCTGTTTTGGACGTAGCCTGAGACTCAGCCCAAGTCTACAGGTACATACATGTACATGTATGTCCAACTGTGCATGGCTGTGGCTCAAATTAACACACACTTATATGGAACTGCAGGAAGCTGCCAGTAATTATAGCGGCTACATGGATTTCCCATTGGTTTGTGTGTTGTTTACAGCCTGAGCCAGGCCAGTTTGGCTCACTGAACTATGAAATCCAGCTCACCTACAGTTACCATATCAGTGCAAGTCCTGCACTGAATCTGTCATCTCCAAATCACTAATGCCTCTGGTTCGTACCTCCTTCCCTCAGATTTGATCAAGTCCTGTATAGGATCGGTCATATGGACCGCAGCTCTTGTGGCCTGGATCACGTTATTTCAGCTGAACAGAGCGAGGTGGGGCGCCACAGCAGATGCCATCTCCTTCATCATCCCCCAAGGAATTCCTTAAAACACATTTACCCCATGCTTGAACTATAATCGAGTTGATTGTTAAGAAATAAAGAAATTTTAATGCTGGCACTTCATCTGTGCAATGGTTAGTGGTTGGGCCGAACTTCCCGCCAAAGAACCTGGAGGTGACCCAAAGGAGGAGTATCAAATCGCCAGTCTGTATTGATTTCACCAGCTAAACTGAATTAAGGACATTCCTTTGTGATTGACCAAGCCCGTGCCTGATCTCGTTGTTGCCCAACAATTGGTCTTTTCTCTGGTCCTGTGATGGTCTCAACCATGGCGCTGGAGAATGTCAACAGCCCAAATCCGATTGGCTTTATTGAATTATTGTTATTATTTATTCGGCCATCATTAGAATATTAACAAAGGCAATACCATGAAAAATGAAACAACACTGAGATGAAAATATAAATGGATTGGGGAGGGAGACCAGTAAACAAGGCCAAAAACATTCCAAGCTGGCCAGGGAAAGCCAGAGTCTACCTAAATATTGTACCGTACATGTAGTCTGAAGACCTGCTCACCCAATCTTAAAATGCAACACCATTTTTAAATTAAAAAAGGCAAGAAAACAACCAATAAGTATTTTAGATTATTTAATTCAGCTAAAAATTATCAAAATGACAAATTGCAGTCAAGAGTGCATGTGTATAAACCACTCAGTAAAAAGTAAATTTTAATGAGAGAAGTACTCAAAAAGTACTCAACGGAGTAATTTTCGAATACTTTCTCATTAAACTATTTGTTAATGTCTGAATTTCTCTAATTCTGTAGTCTTTATGCATGCACTGTCCAAGGGACATGCTCTTCAGGTGTGTCCACGCACAACCTTAAACCATTTCAAAATTCTGTGGACTTGGTACTTGAAAAGTTCAAGACTACAACACTTTGCAGGACATGTATTTGTATTTGTCATCCATTTCATATCAAAACATTCATGATGCCAAATGAGCTGAACGAACAGAATGAGAGCTTTTGTCGCACTTTACAGGGCTTGTTACAATGACTTGGAGTGGACTTCAGTGGCGTTCGGAAGGGCGCAACTTGCCCCAACCGGCGGACTTTTGATTCTTTTTATTTATTTTTTTCCCGTATATTTATATAAAAAAGGATATTTTTCTCCCCATTATCATGTTAATTGAGCCTGAGATTGCATTGGCGTTTTGAATTCCCCTGCCCCGAGCCAAACGCCAGATACGCTACTGGTGGACTTGCATGGTTGTGATAGAGTCCGTTCTAAACTCTACCACGTACATGTACTTGTTCATATACAAACAGTGTACATATAGCAACATTGTGAGGCACGGGTCATTGGATGCGGTGCACGGACAGACAGATGGACGCTGATTGTCCCATATTACATAATGCGTGCATACATCCCCGTCAGCAGAGTGATAGGCCATGAATTAGGTCTTATTTAGTCAGGCAGCCGTGAAATATACTGTAATGTTATCAACTTCTGCGGTATATTCAATGATGGGACCATTGAATATACCTTAATAAGGTGGGCATGAGCATTCAGCACGCATTGAAGTCGCTATTCTTCACAGGCCCAAAAATTGCTGTGGTTCACGCGTGCACTCGCAGTCAACGGAGTTGTAAATTATGTTGCTCTTAAATTTCGCCCAGCTGAGAAAGTGAAATGTTGACGTGCCACAAGCAGTGGCGGGGGGGGCGATGCCCCCCCTCTTTTCGACTGGAGGCCTGCCCCTCCCCTTTTCTGCAGGACCTATAATTGGATGAGGCTTAATGGATCGACCTATTCATGACTGATATCCGATGGTCTTAACAACCGCCCTCCCCTGACTTTGAAAATTGTTCCGCCGCAGCTGGCAACAAGCCCTCATAAGTAGCCTTAATCCCCTTCAGAAAGTTGTTAAATCCGAAATATTTTGGACACAACCGCCAACGTTTTCCCCAGTACCCAGGCCTGACATTTAGTTTTGGATGTGCTCTGGCTGCCAGCTGAGTCCTTGTCTCTGTGGATTTTCATATTCTTGGAAATGGAAGGTCCGATTTTTAATAATGTACAGATTTTGCTAATAACACTTAAAATGTTATTGTAGATGAAAAGAATACGTTTTGTTGAACACATCACTTAACAGATCTTCATGCTTATGCATTGCTTTTTCAATGTAAATCGTAAATTTGTGTCTGTCAATTCTTGCTTTTCATTAACTGTATGTGTGTTTTATGTGCGGTTCCACGAATTTCTAACTAAACCCTTCATTAATAGAAAGAAGTCAGAGAGTTCGCCACTTTTGCCATTATTTCTGTTGTGCCCTGTCGCTATAAGTACATGTATAATTAAAGCTTGTGTGCGGGGAGGGGGGTGTGCCAGTCGGGTCTTTTTTATCCTTTGTCTCACTTTCACGTTAAAAAATAGAATTAATCGTCCCCTGTGAAAGAAGAGAAGGGAGAAAGATCGTGTTTGGTTGTGACCCGAGGTGAAGGAGGAGTTGACCATTAAGCTTTGAACTGGACCGAAGGCCCAGGCCTTTACTTTGACCCTAAATGTCTGGGCTTAGGACAACTTAGCCCCAAAGATTATAGTTTGATTGAAAGCTTACGTATGCACTGTCGTCTGCTAGTGTCACAAATGTCAGAAGGATGATGTTTGGGCCACGCATGGCTAATGATACTGGCAAAAATGTACCCCAAAAATTGGATGCGTTCACAAGAAGTGACAGGGTTTCTAGCACAGGCCTTCACGCTAATTCATAGGTACATGCAGTCTGTTTTAGTTTCATTTCTGTTTAGGCTTAAAAATATGGAGTGCGATCGATGAGACAGCACTAGCACTATAGGCACCTGCAAGTCGTAATGTGAAGAGCACATCAAGGGAAACAATAATATGGTTACTGCGTCCAGTCACCCCACTTTGTGGCCGAACCATACTTGTTGGAATCTCGCGTACCATGTAATTTTTCAGCTTAAGACGTTGACCTGTGTGGAAGAAAAGCTAAATTATGAAGCAGCAGAGGTACATGATAAGAAATGCAGTGAGAGTAAATAGAAGAAATTTGCGTGGAAAGGAAGGGAACATGTTAAAGGACACACGTACTTGGTTCGGACAGTTTATTGGCAAATAATGTGTTTTTTAATTCCCATGTGAATATGTCAGCCGAAATTGTACACAGATCGAGTTGTTTTTAAAAAGATCCAAGGAATACCGTCTTATAATCAGAGCTCGTTTTGACACCATCTATTTGAAATGTGCCTGATTGGTCATGCCTTAACCAACATAATCTTTCTTGCAAAGGGTATAGAGGAGGACATCATGAGCCCTGTAAATAGATCGAATACACTCATGTAGGCCTATAGTGGTTCAATTTCGCTCCGAAATCCAAATTTCTCTTTTCCTGGCACATGAAGGCTGGCCAATTTTGCTTCTGACGGGTCCGCTGATCGCGATAAGATAAGAGATCCGACGTTTATTTAATGTCACCAGAACCTGCCAACATGCATATGGGGCAAACCAGCGATCCAGACGGTTTCGGAAACAAACAGGTCCATGTCCATCAATTTTTATGGTAGGCAAACTGTATGCGTGATCCCAACTTCACATTTAATTCCGTAACTAGTGCCTGAATAACAAAGACCTTATAACTATGTTACAACGTAAGGGAAGATCATGAAGACTGTACACAATCATTAATTTTCTTGCTGTATGATACAAGTGGGAACACTGCACTTTTTTCCCCGGTCCCAACCATCGATAACAAAGGACATAGTGCTTCATGAAGTACATATACAGCACGTGAATGCCGGGGTGCGTTCAGGCAGTTACTCCAGTAACCGTCGTGTAGGATGCGTGCGCATTCGACTCAAGGGCTTGGTCGTGCTTCAGCCGTTCGAGCGCCCCGAAGCTCGTGTAAACACGAGTAGCTCACTCGAACGCACCCCTTCCATGCGTGGAAGCTAATGACTAACGTCACGGGTAACGGCACGTAGCCCACATTTACGAGTACACGTAATTGGTCAACTTGACACATGCTGAACATAAGAATCACTTCACAGGGTGGTTTTACTGAATGCTGAGCTGTGTATGCACTCAGATTGTTCTGCAAGGTGGTTGAACAGGCCTGGTAGCACATACATTGTACATTGTACAAATCGTAGAGCCTGAATGGAGAGGCACCGCACAATTACTACGTTTCAAGAGGAGCTGTGATCAGACATACAGCCAGGTATGATTCATTTTGAGTGAAATCTCTGAATCTAAATGACTTGTCACTGGAGTTCAAACAAACTGTTGTTTTAAGGGGAATATCTTGGGAATTGTGACATGCCAGCCTTTTTTGTTTTGTTTTTGTTTGTTAGGTTTTTTGAACAATTAATTTAAAACATGCCCAGTGACATATTGGGTATTGTTTTTTTCCGTAGATCGAATTGTATAAAATACAGACAAGGTTGTCAGGACGTGTCCGAAAATGATGAAATTCTTTAATTTGTTTGGCTTTGCTCATTAATCCAAAGAATTACATTACTGAACGAATTAACCAACCAGTCATTGTGTAATGTGAACGTTTCTAGCCCAATTCAGCCCTAGGCTAATTGGTCTCGAGTAGTTCGACAAAAGACATTGCAATCACGTGAAGGGCCATATTAAACGCGGAAGCCAAAATGGGTCGAATTTGGAAAAACCCCATGGATTGCGAAAGATGAATGGGTTTTCCCCAATTTGTCTTTGTTGCTCACACTGTGGCGCCGTTCGCAGTCATCAACCGTTTTGCTTGTAGGATAACATAGGGGTACAGTCCACTAATTCTATCCCCATTGAAAATAGTGTAAAATCAACACTTTCCAGGGCCCAATTTCTTTTCAATTTTTTGAGAGTTAACCATTACATTTTTCAGCTTAAGACGTTGACCTGTGTGGTAGAAAAGCTAAATTATGAAGCAGCAGAGGTACATGATAAGAAATGCAGTGAGAGTAAATAGAAGAAATTTGCGTGGAAAGGAAGGGAACATGTTAAAGGACACACGTACTTGGTTCGGACAGTTTATTGGCAAATAATGTGTTTTTTAATTCCCATGTGAATATGTCAGCCGAAATTGTACACAGATCGAGTTGTTTTTAAAAAGATCCAAGGAATACCGTCTTATAATCAGAGCTCGTTTTGACACCATCTATTTAAAATGTGCCTGATTGGTCATGCCTTAACCAACATAATCTTTCTTGCAAAGGGTATAGAGGAGGACATCATGAGCCCTGTAAATAGATCGAATACACTCATGTAGGCCTATAGTGGTTCAATTTCGCTCCGAAATCCAAATTTCTCTTTTCCTGGCACATGAAGGCTGGCCAATTTTGCTTCTGACGGGTCCGCTGATCGCGATAAGATAAGAGATCCGACGTTTATTTAATGTCACCAGAACCTGCCAACATGCATATGGGGCAAACCAGCGATCCAGACGGTTTCGGAAACAAACAGGTCCATGTCCATCAATTTTTATGGTAGGCCTACTGTATGCGTGATCCCAACTTCACATTTAATTCCGTAACTAGTGCCTGAATAACAAAGACCTTATAACTATGTTACAACGTAAGGGAAGATCATGAAGACTGTACACAATCATTAATTTTCTTGCTCTATGATACAAGTGCGCGTTAAACTGCATGGGAACACTGCACTTTTTTCCCCGGTCCCAACCATCGATAACAAAGGACATAGTGCTTCATGAAGTACATGTACAGCACGTGAATGCCGGGGTGCGTTCAGGCAGTTACTCCAGTAACCGTCGTGTAAGATGCGTGCGCATTCGACTCCAGGGCTTGGTCGTGCTTCAGCCGTTCGAGCGCCCCGAAGCTCGTGTAAACACGAGTAGCTCACTCGAATGCACCCCTTCCATGCGTGGAAACTAATGACTAACGTCACGGGTAACGGCACGTAGCCCACATTTACGAGTACACGTAATTGGTCAACTTGACACATGCTGAACATAAGAATCACTTCACAGGGTGGTTTTACTGAATGCTGAGCTGTGTATGCACTCAGATTGTTCTGCAAGGTGGTTGAACAGGCCTGGTAGCACATACATTGTACATTGTACAAATCGTAGAGCCTGAATGGAGAGGCACCGCACAATTACTACGTTTCAAGAGGAGCTGTGATCAGACATACAGCCAGGTATGATTCATTTTGAGTGAAATCTCTGAATCTAAATGACTTGTCACCGGAGTTCAAACAAACTGTTGTTTTAAGGGGAATATCTTGGGAATTGTGACATGCCAGCCTTTTTTGTTTTGTTTTTGTTTGTTAGGTTTTTTGAACAATTAATTTAAGACATTCCCAGTGACATATTGAGTATTGTTTTTTTCCGTAGATCGAATTGTATAAAATACAGACAAGGTTGTCAGGACGTGTCCGAAAATGATGAAATTCTTTAATTTGTTTGGCTTTGCTTATTAATCCAAAGAATTACATTACTGAACGAATTAACCAACCAGTCATTGTGTAATATGAACGTTTCTAGCCCGATTCAGCCCCAGGCTAATTGGTCTCGAGTAGTCCGACAAAAGACATTGCAATCACGTGAAGGGCCATATTAAACGCGGAAGCCAAAATGGGTCGAATTTGGAAAAACCCCATGGATTGCGAAAGATGAATGGGTTTTCCCCAATTTGTCTTTGTTGCTCACACTGTGGCGCCGTTCGCAGTCATCAACCGTTTTGCTTGTAGGATAACATAGGGGTACAGTCCACTAATTCTATCCCCATTGAAAATAGTGTAAAATCAACACTTTCCAGGGCCCAATTTCTTTTCAATTTTTTGAGAGTTAACCATTACATTTTTTAATTATTCCCACAAATCAAAATCACCCCCCGAAAAATTTTTGAAGTGGAAACATTCAATTTTCTCGGGCGCTCAGGACCATTCATTTTCAACCATTCTGTTCTCATATGAAAGCTCAAAAGACCCGGGGAGTTGATCCTGGCATCGATTTACAGAATCGCACCATTTTGGGGGCCAAACAATCTCCTTTGTCAAAAGATACTGTGGGGGTGGGGCACTTTTAATGCTAATGAGCTGGCCAGAAAAGTAGTGGTGTGCACCCAGGGATGAGAGGTAGTAGGCCTACGATCGGCTGCTGGCTGCAGTTGGAAGAATCCGTGGATGGTGGGGGCTCTCAAAATCATTGTGTAAGAAGTCCCTGACACCAAAAGAACACAAGTCGTGTTGCGTAGAATTTTAAAACGGGTGGTGCGGCGGTAACTTCACCTTGCATTAGTCATGCAGGAAAGCCATTTGCTACTTAATTGTTCAATGAGTTTTCCTATTGAGGGCTTCGCTTTTACAAAAGTGGAACAAAATAAAACTATTAGATGTGCACAGGACGACATGTGAAGTTAGAAAAACACATTTAACTGGAGAACTCTAATCGCAGCCAAATTTATAACCACAGGGTATATGGCGGCTGAACTTAATAAGTATAGGGCCCTGTAGGTTTTTCGAACGACCTCTCGACCCTTTTTACTGCACATCTTCATTTTTAGTGTGAGAGATCATTAATAAAAATTACAATATCATCGATTCCAGCAGACTCACAGATTTTATTAGACCAGGTGAGACAATGTACACGTACATGTTTTATGCGCGTTAATTCGATTCAGCTCTGCATTAGTAATCTTTTCACGATGCTACAGGAAATTAGCTGCAAGTGCATTAAGATTAATTCCCAAGGTTAATTTAAATTTTGAGTCCTGAATAGACTAAACAGAGATATGTTCTTGCAATATTGAAGACTCTTGTTTTAATTATACCGTGCATTTGTATGTTCAAGCCAGGGCATTTCATCTTCCAGATTATGGGAATGGTGCCACAATTAAGTTGATCTGCATCTTGTGTCGAGTAAAAAAGCCAACTCTTGGCGGAGCATGAATGTATCATGGTTTTTTTAGATTAGATAAAGTATTTTAGAGCCTGGAATTCCCCTTTAAGCCAGCTTTCAAATCTGGGTCTGTAAAACAAAAACACAGGAGTTGTTTTTGTGCAGAAATTCTCCCGAAATGATAAAAACTTATTCTTATTTTGTGCTTCATATTTTCTCGCCACCAAGAACATGGACAACCCATACATCAGCAAAAGAAGACATGACCGTGATGGTGAACGGGAGACTCCAGGTAAGAATTACTAATAGCCTGAAAAAATTTTGTACCAACGGCCAGCCATAGTTTTTAGCATAACATAAACTTGAATTGCCTGTAATTTCTCAGGGTTTATGTAAAGGAATTATTGTCCAGCATCTTCTTATTCTGAAAATACAATAATTTGTGACTGCTCACTGAAAAAGATATGGAAAAGTATTAGGCCTAAACATGCAAGAAGTTTTTTGTGTGTAAATCATGCAACACTGTGGTTTTTCTTCCCGGAAGTTCTCATTGGCATTTGCGTCAACTTCAATGCAGCATGCAGGCCTACACAAGCTTTAAATTATCAGACTAGTATAGTTGAAAAGTACGTCAATTTAAACAACATGTGCTTTTTGAAGTGCATTGCCTTGACCCGGAATAGATGTAATGTGCGTCGAAGATAATGTTAGGCCTACGTTTCAAATCTTACACTGACGTACTATACATACTCATTGTTTGTCAGAGAGCTCGCAAAAACGTTTACAAAGTGGGACAACACGCACACACTCTGAAACAAGCAAGCATAACGGATATGAAAGGGTGTTCCTGTGTCATAAGGCTTCTTAAACTTGATCTCTGATCAGGTTTAGGAGTTAGAGACTCACATTTAAGTCGCCTTAAGTAAAGCAGCGCATTCTGAAAAAATGACGTTACAGTTATTTACAACGTGATTTTAGTCTTACACTGATCGAAATAAAATTATTGTTAGCCTTTAGAAATAATACTTGAATTTTGATTAACCGTAACCCCCTTGGGTGTATGTAAAATCGTATTGAAATTGGAGGATTTGGGACTGTTAGGGTTAAAATGTTCTATCAGATGCAACGCCTTACCTCAACGTTACGATTTCCGCCAGAGTTTTTAATAGGATGCACAACGTAAAACGAAATCGGCAGAAGGACGTACACAAGACAAAGGTAAAAATTACTGTAGGTCGCTCTGTAATACATGACATAAAAATGAAAGTTAATTCATGTAGTCTTTGGGAGTACTATTATACAGTGTATTGAGATCTATACGTGATTTTAGTCTAAGCCACTTTATAATTCGAAAGGACAGTTACTTGTCCTCTTCATTAATGTCGAAGACGGTGGTGAGATTACTAAAATATTCCGTCTGTTATAGTACACTCAACAGACGCAATTACTTTTAAAAACAAAAAATGGAGGAGAACTTTTAACCCTTTTAATTCAATGAAAGATAATTCAGTAAAACTAGTTTGATTTTCAAGTGAGTCACGTGATCAATACACGTACTTCGAATCATTTTCAAACATTTAGGGAGCTGGGCGCTCAAAATCCCATTATATAAAGGACACCAAAATCGTTAAGATTGGTTCATTGATTACTTACATAATTTAACACCTGTGGTAAAATATGTTAATTATGGGACTTTTTCGATACGTCGATCATGATTTCCACGATTCTGTATACCTATGTCCACGATTCTGCTGGCATAACACGAGCAAGATGACAAAAGAAATTTGCATGCAGAGATTACAATTAAATAAAAAAACAAACATGGATTGTTTTTTACGTTTTAACACCGCAATATTCACATTGGAATCTTTGTAACACCAGGTAGTTGGCTACTGTTAGAGAATAAGTCATGTCCTCACCTTCGGGTTGGGCTTACATCAACATGCAATTGTCCCGTTTTCCTTTATATTAATTCTCCTATCGAACCACCCCTCTAGAAATATGGGCCACGTACAGCTACCAAGCCTTGTTTAACTGTGAGATTCTGGTCACTATGCTATAATTCAATTGATTAAGATCTTTGTGTCGAATAACAAGGTGTGTCCGCGAAAAGAGTCGTTAGTTGTTGTCGTTGGGAAATTCAACCGATTTGAGCAAAAGTAATCGAATTTATACTTTTTAGATGTGCTTCCAATTGTCATCGCCAAGATTATGGACAACAGCGCTGTCAGAGAAAGACGACAACACAGCGATAGTGAATGTGAGATTCCAGGTAAGAATGGCTCAACGCCTGAAATCGGGCTTACATGAATGCGTCTGAATGAAATACAACGAATCATAGTTGATTGAAACAGCGCTTGTGCCTTTTATATCCAGCACAAAACTACCACCTAAGCACATTATCGGTTAAGGTACTGCAGTTAGTCTTAAAAATGTAGAGATACTTTGTTTGTCTTAAGCAGTATCCTCTCTGATAAAAATTGTTCCTTGCGATTTGAAGACTTGTAT
This sequence comes from Acanthaster planci, assembly GCF_054643075.1. NCBI lineage: Eukaryota > Metazoa > Echinodermata > Asteroidea > Valvatida > Acanthasteridae > Acanthaster > Acanthaster planci. The sequence goes on along the minus strand of NW_028257744.1, from coordinate 21,800 downwards.
TTTCGACTTTAAGTGCGGAACGTCTGACCTTACCGTTAAGATGAATCAATTGTTATTAATGGTTGAGTAAGATTTTTCAGGCTTTGCCCGTTTAAGTTCAAATTATACCGTTTCATCTTCCTGATTGACATTGTCGGGAGTGGATCACATTTATAAGGAACATTATTATTGCAGGCCCACATTCTGTCTGGAATTTTAGACAGATATAACCCCTACGTTAAAGCCATTTGAAATTTCAGAGAAAAAACTCTGTAAGCAATTTATGAAGACATCAACACATACCCTTTGACCGTGGCCTTAAAGCTGTACTTCATAAAGAGGAGAATCGCCAGAATATTACATCCGACCATGTTGATCACTTATACGCCTTTACACATAAATACTTTTTATTGAGTGTAATTTGTTTGGACTTCATAATTAAAAGCAGGCAAATTACCTTATGTTTTTTAGACAATGTAAGCGTGGACAGCGGATATGCGTCAGTGCGTAGCGGGGAGAGTATGTCACCTGGAGGTGAGGTTACACTTCGCCTTTGAAAATTTTATGTAAACATTTTTTTCATTTTCAGTATATTCAAATATTAACAATTATGGACACATTATTAACGAATTATAGCTACTAATGTTAGAACTGTGTCGAGGCGGGAAGATTTGGATCCAAGGGGCTTTTGGGATGGGGAGGAAGGTAGTACAAGGGGCGTGGCTTCAGAAAGATTAGGAGGGCTGGCCTGCCTCTGTAAGTTTAGTCAGGGAAGACGGCACGCGGGTTCTAGTTGATGTTTACAAGCATAGGATGAGCCCTAGAAATTTCCTTGCTTTGAATGTTGGCTCGGGAGGGGCACATGTGAAGGTATAACAGGTACTCTATCTTAAGCAAACTATAACTACATTTACCGTAACAAAAATATCCTTGATCACGATAAACATAGTGGTTCATTTAAAATCTTAACCTATTGTTCCCTTTTAATAACTAGAAAAAATAATAAACTTCAAGCATAACACCCAACTAATGAATACTTTCCACCGCCTTCAAATCAATACGTGATGTCTAGACTCTTGAGTCACACAGAGTGGTAAAGTGGTGTAACATGGATAGACTTAACTCAAGTCGCGTAAACAAGTTACAGGGTTGGTGCATAAAGTGAAATAAGCGAATAAACAGTCGGAATAAGGAATTATTATTGAATAAAGACAAACATAATATAAGAACATCCATTATATTACGCTAATGCCATCATTTATAAAATGTTTTCTAAAATACTATTATTAAGAATATACAATAAATGCAGTTCTAACCAGAAGCCATCGTCAATCATCAAGAATTCATTAAAAATATTCCCATGGAGAGCTTATGACATAATAAGCATCTATTACAAATTGAGCCAGCATGCACAGACTTTGAGTCAAACATTTCCAAGTGCTTGTGTCTTAAGACTCATTATATCATATCTCTGATATATATTTAAATTAGTTGATTGGTCCGTTTAAGTTTATTATTTTACAATTTGACCTGTCAGTTTCACTTCAATGTTAGCGCATATTTAAATTATCTCCTAAGGTGAAATTGTTCGTTGTGTTGAGTACAGCTGCACATTCTGAAAGGGTCTGGTGTATTTGAACGTAAATTTAGTGTAACATTGTATTATAATGGTCAGCCTTTAGAAATAATTCTCGAATTTGATATGGTATCTTTTAGATGAGAGGTTTTGCCTTGACGTTAGTTATGCCGCCGGAGTTATTCATGAAAGCCAATCTGAAATGATATCAGCAGAAAGATGGCGAGAAAACAGAGGTAACAATTACTGTAGGTCGCATTTAACTCCCTGATATCAAAAAGAAACTTTGGAATTTAATCTTTGCGCGAATTTTAAAATTGAGATCGATGTGTGATTTCAGTTTCAGCCACATTATATTCGGAAAGGACAGTTACTTGGCCTGTTCATAATGCCGAAGATGGTTTGTGAGATGATTGAAATATTGCATCTGTTATAGTACACTCAACAGACATGAGTGTTTTTCAAAACAAAAATGGCGTTCAACATTTTAGCCCTTTGAAGCAATCGAAATGGCAATGATTTGAGAAACTGTAGGAAGAGTGCATTACATTATTCGATTATGATTAACAGCTACATGTCGGGTTGGACTTTTCACAGTGTTGACAGTCCACACTTCCCGTAGTTCAGTTAAAGTATCGCATTACCTTGACCCGTAGACAATCTTGACTGTTTTTATTTCGGCTTTTTGACTACTAGAAAATTTCAAACCGTGCACATTCACCTGCGTAAATGACTGCCGCATTGCAATGTTCTTTATGTATTTTAGATTTTTGGAAGTGATGGGTCAATATTTGGCAGGATATTTCTATTTTAGGTCAGGTACTTTTTCAGTTTCTATAAATTGATAAGCTAGCAAATATTTTCCAAAGCCCCTTTTCGGAGTCGGATTTTTAAAAGTAACTGAACGAAAAAAATATTACAGACTATAAAATCTTTGCACGTTTTTCCTATCCAAGGGCTCCAGAAGCGCGTCATCAGGGGTCAACTGTCAGGCTCTATAAGGAAATAATTCATGTACTTAGCAAGTCTTGGAGCGGGCATTTTCAGCGTTTGTTCTCCTAAGCAAGGTCTTAAACGTTAACTTAATTAGTTTGAGACTGGCACATACTTTTACCCATTCACAAATACCTTTTCTATTCAGAGAGTCAAAAGAAGTCAACATATGACGGATTTTCAACAATTTTGTTCAAACACTTTACTTTCATTTTTACAATCACCCCTGTCCATTTTATGGTATATTCCTTTTGAAAGTTTTCCAATAGAATCCCCTTCGTTGAACTTGGCGCGTGCATGGCGCGTCACTTGCCCCAGACTCCTGACCAATCGGACTCTGTTGTATCCGTGCGCCAGCGCATGATTTACGCAGCAGGCATTATCACTTCTCAGCGGACATTATCAAAATGTTAATACACGGTCACGTGACGCGTTTCGACCAATGGGAATAGAAAAACTGTCCCAGGTATTTATGAATATTGATTAATGTAGTCGGGAAGTATCACGGGGCAATAGCTGAGTACGATATGGGGCTATAGGCTGGTAACGAAGTTTACCACGAGAGATGTTGTTACCTCCCTTTAAGAACAGCGCTGTGAACACAGTTCTATCGATAATGTGTTATAGTGCAAGAACAGAGGCCCTTAACCCGCTTGGTGACAAGTTTTGTTCGTGACTACTCGTTAAATATGTATGCAAATTTGGGGAGCCCGGGCACAGTTTAGCCACACTATAAATGAAATATCATCTAGGGTTAGATTCAGTTATCTTACTTGATTTACTGTCATAAGTGGCATCAGCAATCAACGGAGCGATTAATCTTTCAAGGGTCACTCTGTTCTTTAATTAAAATACACATAATCACGTTGGCAGAGTGCAAACGCTTCTTTTGGGTATCAAACCACTCAAAAGTCCACTTTTCGCCATTTTGACAAGCAGTGCAAGCAGAGGCAGGAAGTATTACTCGTCCTTGAGCAGCTAGAGTAGCGGCCATGTAAACAAGTCACAATTTTAAAACATCAGATGACTACCTTTTAATAGCCTGATATTAATCCAAAATAAATGCGTGGCAATAAAACAAGAGAGAAAAATATACTAGTAAAAATAATTCAAATCATTTTGTGCGGGTAATGGTGCGCCTTTAGATTTCAAAGAAAGACGTGAAGACTCTGATTTATCGTCTGATTCTTTTTTACCATATTTTGTGTAATATTCATAAGTCATTAGTTATAATAGAATGGCTATAAAATTACCAAAGTTAGACCCAGTTGAATATAATTGCATGTTCCTTTCTTTTTATTCAACTTTTTGGTGTAGATTTGCGCCTGCTGAAAGCCTCTAAAAGACCATATAAGACGGTGATTCCAGTAAAAAGCAGTAAAATGTCCTCAGTTCGGGGTAAGAACTGTGGAAGTGCAAAAGTTGAAAGAATAAAAACGTGTTGCTTCAGTATAACATGAGACAACCATGCTTGAGAAAATTTAAAAGAATGTCATTTTTAACATGGCAGGAAGTCAAAACAGAAACTCAAAAAGATTTATGAGATTGTCTTGTGTACAGTAGCCAATATGTACTTTTTACGATTTCAATTCACAATCCACATCTGTAGTCTATCAGCCCCATCAAAGTCAGAATGTTAATATAAAAAAATATATTTTGTCATTTGCTCTACAAAAAAGAGAATACAAATAGAGGGGATGCAGATCACCATCATGTTGGAATCTGCAATCTTTCTGAATGGATATAAATTCCAAGGAAGTGATTGAAAATACGAATTTAGAGCTTTTATCGGTTCTTAGAAACTGATTTTTGTGTAGGTTTAAATGTAAAAAACAGAAGACAGAACCTCCATTTTACAACATTTTTACAGTCTTCGGTGGGTGGAACGACGAGCAATCTTTGAGAAGAAAGGAGCTGCTGCTAGGACGTAAGTCAACAACTTGGCAAAGATGACTTCCTTTTGAATTTTATTACTGGATCTCAGACTATAGATGCAGAACAGTGTAAAACGCACACTCCAATACCCTTGTAAAACTAATCCAAAAAATGAACAGCATTTTAAAGGAGTGACATTTTCCTCTCTTTCAAGGAGTCACATAAGGGCCAACTCGAAAAAGAGCTGTCCCATGTAATTTTCTGGAGTGGTTTTCAGTCTTTTGGAGTGATGCCACAAATAACTCTCTCTCTCGAAGAGCGCATTTTCATTTATTTGCCTTCAAAGTGTATTTCAATTTCAACACCCTTCTGCTTCAAACTTGCTATTTTCAGAGCGTTTGATTGAAACATTTTTTGAACATTTGAAGTAATGTATTTCCCATTCAGTCGATAAAATCATAAAGCCTTAAATAATGCTCTCATCTTACAACGAGTGAATGAAAATCTTGTTGAAGCTTAACATTATCCTTACATCGGATCACAATCTTCGCTTTAACTCACTCCACCTCTCGTCACCTCACCTTACTTTATTAAACCCCATTTACTTTGATTTTTAAATTCAGCTTACTCTACCTTTCGTTACCTCAAATCTTTCACCTCATACCACCTAACTCCACTTCACCTCATTTCTGTTTAGCTTCACTTCATTTATTTTACATTGCCAGGCTGTACATGTACATTTTATATCACCCCACTTCAGTTTTCATATTTTCACTTCATCCCAGCACCATTTACTTCATCCCAACTCAACTCACCTGACTACTCTTTTCAACTCCTCATTACTCTTCTCCTGACACTCCTCGCCTCACCTCACTTTACTTCAAATGGATTTGCCCGGGGTCCGCTAATTTCACTTAACCTTTAGTCACTTCGCTTCAACTCACTTTACTACACCTAATTCAACACATTCCTATACTTGTGTTTTATACAATGTAGTTTGCTTATTAAAATATACGACGAAAACCAAAAGCTACTTTTCATTATTTCACCGTTCAGATTAAACAGGAATTATTATAAAATCTTATGTCAAATGATGTCCCTTTGGGAACACTGTAAAAGAAATCTGATTAAAAATAGTTGATAGGGGCCAAGGTTTGTTTGCGTTCTTTTCATCGTCGAAACGTCTGTGTTAATTCAAGTTGACTATTATCATAAAAATCCATTTTTCCAAAACAAGTATAGCAGAATTGATGACACAAGGCCTACGATAATACGTTCCCCTTCTATAAATAGGAAATGACAACAATCTGAAGTTTGAAAGTGATCTCGAACCTTTGAGACATGCAGGCTTAACCAAGGGGTAAAATTCGAAGTATTGACAACCCATGATTTAAGGCATCGGTTCATAATTTGTACACAGGTATTCAGACCACAAGCCGAGACTATGGCCAAACTGCAAGATACGTTCAGCGATCAAATTTGTACCAAAAGGAAATGAGCCGACAAAGCACAAGTAAGTATTATCTTTCTTCATCTCATCTTCTTCAACTCTCTCTCCTGTCCTCACCTCAATTCATTTCAACTCATCCCACCTCACATCTCCTTGCAGAGCTTCACTTCACGTCACGTCAGCTTAACCTTGCCAAACCTTACCTCACCTCACTTCATCTTAATTTGCCTAATTTGCATTTCCTTTTCGTATCTGTGCTAAGTGGTTCGGTAGTTCTTTGGCGATCTGAGCGCTTTAGCTACATTTGTAATTCTTTTTTCATAATTCCTTGAAAATTGAAAGGAACTTTCTTTTTACATTTCCAGCGTTTTCTAGTTGATTCTGTGCTGAACGTCTTTGACTACATACCCTTTTCTTTTCAGCACTAAGTGATAAAGACTTCTTGGAAATGGCGAAAAAAATCGGCCCTGAATGGAAGGAGCTTGGCATTTCACTTGGTTTCAGCAGCGAAGAAATATGTAAAATGGAGATGGATCAAGCCGTCGATCTGCCCCTGCGCCTGCTCTTGAAATGGAAATCCCGCCAAGACAGGAGTGAAGACCATATTTTAACGCTGTGCAATGCACTGGCAAATATCGGCAGAGCGGATCTTGTATTTCCACTGCAACATCAAACAGGTACAAGTCAACGCTGCACATGGCCTATTTTTTAGGGTTAATGCTCGGACATGATACAGTTGAGATCCCGTCCTTGTAACCCTCTTCCCAAATCCACATTCCCTTCTACTGGCATTTAAATTGATCACAGGGTGTCCCCAAGTGCCTACAAATAAAAAAAAAAACGCACAAAAAAAGGTCAGAGTACGGTCACGGTACCTTTTTCCAGTCAAAGGGGGAAGGGGGGGTCCCACCACAATCAACAAAAATTTGACACCCCCCCAACGCAGTGAAACTACTCAGACAGCTGTCTAGACAGCTCAAAGACACATCGGAGAGACCGACCATTGATATAAGACAGGCCCAGGCTTGCCCAGGCACTTGGTTTGCCAATAACCCTTACCAGCACGTGGCTTAGATATTTACATACAATCCCCATGGGACTTGGCGGGAGGCAGGCTCTGGAAAAGAATTACTCGGCTCAGGGGAAGTCCCCATGTTAAAGGTGACTAAACTAGGCTGTTCAGCATCTACAGAGAGACAAACTAACAGGAGGTTTTTGCATTTGGCCGAAAAAAAATTTAATAACGTAATTAGAAACAATTGGATCCCCAGGGTATCAACTCCGCTCTACGTCGGGTTAAGGAGGTCTACGGTCAACGTGCAAAACGTGTTGTTTACTTTTGAAAAACAAGAAGAATCAATTTGACAATAATAAAATATGCCCTTGGATATTTCGTACATCCTCATAAATGTCGCTTACAAGTACAATATTATTTTCCCCGAACATTCCACGAAACACAAAAAGAAAACGCAATACGTACTAGTAATTCATGCAACCAACGGAATCGAATGGCAACCCAGCCAGATGCAAACGTAGCCTTGCGTTTCATATATTTTATGACTATGAGAATTCATAACTCTCAAACGCATGTTTTGTTCAGATTTAACCCAGATAATTTTCGACCGGACTGCTGAGCTACTTGGGCCAGAGTGGACGGAGCTGGCTCTCGTCTTTGGCTTCAGCTCGGCGGAAATCAACAGCATTTGGGAAAGTAATCCCGACAGCTCCAGAGGTCATTCCTTGCTCATGCTAAGGAAATGGAAAGAGCGTGTGGACATAACAGCTGATCAGCTCGGACAACTGTGTGATGCATTGACATATATAGGCAAACAGGATATTGCTCATCATCTGCGAAGATATAGAGGTACCCGTTTAGACCAAAGAAAATTGAAGATGAATAACGATAAAGCTCGTGTTAGTTAAGTTGATAAGGGACTGGGACTACAAAAAGAGGGTAACATAGTTTTATGATTCGAAATGACAGAAATATGATTAAAAAAAAGATTACAGCACTGTTGACAAGGGCTACTGACATAAAATAAATATTGGCCTTAGCTTCAGCAAATGAGTACAAAAACCTAATATTCTTCAATCCTCCATCAGGTGAAAGATTGGGGAATGCTGGGCTCCAGCAACAAACACCTCTAGTGTTGTTCATTCACAAATTTTAGGCACTGGCTAATCAGATTTAACGTCACTTACAGAAGAAAAACAGCAGTGTGGCCCTCTACTACCTGCTAATTCGCTCGTAGTTGTCAACAGAACGATTCAGCCTAATCTGAATCCTAACGATCCGGTGGGAGCTGATTTATCTTTCAAGCACAACATATCTAAGTCTGTTTTGTTGAATGATTCGACTAACTGCAGCACTGAATGAGACAATTGTAAACGTTTATTTGATACGTTTGGGATATGATAAAGTTAACGCGTGCAATGTTAGCACGCAAGATTAAACTACGCGACACAAAAGAATCACGAAGTTTGAGCACTGCATACTGTAGTGCTCCAACTTCAAAGTGTAAATTGCTTATGAAAGCGTTCTCACATATACGGTACTTCATTACGATAGTCCCACACGTATAAAACCAAGAGTTTATACAGAAATTGAAGGATGTTTATTAGATGTTGACTAGATGTTGACAACCTCTGCAGCCAAATATAAATAGCATTAAGAGCTAAGTTGATTGCTTGGGTTTGACTCGGCCGTTTTGCTAAGAAAATAATTTGTACGCAAGAAAGACGAGATGAGTCCTTTTATTTTTTAAATTTTTTTGGCTGGGTTCTTGGCGTCAACGAAAGATTATTGACTATCACTAGAATGACAATGGAAAATAACCAAAAGTAACCACCATTAACACCATCGTCAGGTCAAACCCCCTTACCACACCAACCGCTCTTAACCACAACATTTGTAAAAGCTGCGATGATGAAATTGCGCAAAGGAGCACTCAGAATCGAGCACATCATTCACTGTTTACGAAGAGTTATGGAATGTTTGTTCCAATTGCTTGACTAAAACTTCGTTATGGTTTTTCTTAGGTTCTTTTGATCTTTTTTTCTGTGCTTCCATTCATTTGCGCTGTGTGCGATGCAATCTTCCACCAATGCCTGGAAAAATTACAGAGAAAAAGAATACAAAGAGCCATATTGCCAACTTTGTTCTAATCCAAACACTGCTTTACAGAAAAACGGTATAATGTTTTACTTTTATAGCCATTCTCTTAGCTTCTGAGAACGGTGGTGGTACCGAAAGCAACAGCAGACTGAAGATTAGAGGTAGACATTTCTTATTCACGAATTGAAGTTATTTCATAAAGACATCTGCACGATATGGATTCGTCGTAATATCTTTGAATATGCGGCAGTTTATTGCAACCATTGTACTGGAGCATTTTGTAGGGCTGTGAACATAGTTGAAATGCAACAAAACTGTTCAAGGCAGTTGCAATGTGCAATTGACACAACTTTGATGCAACTATTTTCAGAAACACTCAGCAGCAGTTTCTGGAAAATTGCCGCAAAGGTCAAACCAAGCGACTGGGTGAAGCTTTCTCTTCTCCTTGGAGTAAGCAAGGCTGACACTGAAACAGTCAGGGAATGCTACCCGCATGATTGGCGAAGTCAGTGCTACAGCATGCTTAAGATATGGAGACACCACCAAAGTGTTGATGAAGATGAAATCTTGAAAAAGCTGCGTGACGCAATGAAGAAAATTGGCAAAAAAGATGTGGCAATCCTACTGCCTCATCGTCCAGGTATTGATTACAGCCATATTACATTTAATTCGCAAAACAAATCTGAACTAGATTAAAATTAATTTTTATGATTATTTCCACAACATTGAAGATTACAAACACGAAGTGATACCTGCCTGTAAAATTTTGCAAGTGGTATATCTTTGTTAACATTTTACCTTTTGCGCTGTTCCAAAAAGGATACAGTTATTGTATCTGTTCGTGCGGCAGATAAAATGTTGACAACTGGAGTAGAACCAACAGAGAGCACGAAGTAATTGACCAAAAGGTCGACGTTTGCCCTTTAAACGAAAATGCTACAACTGAATAACCATCAAAATGGTAATACGTTGTATTTCGAGAGTTGTTCAGCTTATGATTTGTGTAAATACGTGCTTCTTATATTCCTTATTCGTAAACGACCGACAACAAGTGTGAATTGGATATTCAAAAGACGCGGGTGTTCATTCCAATGGTGTCCTTCAACTTTTGTTCTATTCTTTTATTAGTAACTGTACTTTTCTGTTACAGCATTAAGTGATGATGTATTGGGAAGGATAGCGCGAAAACTCGGTCCTAAATGGAGAGAAATGGCCATTATTCTTGGACTCAATAGCGATGAAATAAGAAGCAAGGAGAGAGGTGGACCTAGTTGCGATCTGGCCTTTGATATTCTTAAGGAATGGAATTCCCGACAAGGCAGAAAAGTGGACCAGTTTGGAAAGCTGTGCGATGTTTTAGCAAATATCGATAGAACTGATCTTATAAGTCTTCTGCTACATCACACAGGTACCTGCTAACATTAAACTTTTGCACTAAGGCAGTGAAGAAAAACGAAAAAAACCCATATTGAAAAAGAAATGTTTGCAACAGGTCGTTACTGAAGTTATCACACAAAAATGGCAAATTATTTTGGAGTCTGTGCATACGATACCTTTTGTTATTGTGAATAATGAATTACAAGGGAACAATTAAGATTGACATTTACGCTACCGTTGCCTCCCTAGGATTAGAAATGACCAATCACGGACACCATGAAAATATACAAAAAATACTGTAGTAACCTTAAGCCAGAGCCTACCACGAAATTGACAACGTTTTGTGCATTTATGTTTTAATAATTTAAACCTTGTTCAGACCTACGAAAGGAGGTTTTGTCCCGGGTTGCCGAAGAGGTTGCGTATCAGTGGGAGGAACTTGCTCTACTCCTTGGCTGCAGTGTGGCGGAAATCAACAGTATTAGGACAGACAATCCCAACAGTTTAAGACCCCAGTCTTTGGCCATGCTAAGGAAATGGAAACATCGGGTAGATGTGAGGGAAGATCAGTTCGGACGTTTGTGTACTGCACTGGCAGATATCGGCAGAAAGGATCTCGTGGTAGAATTACAACATTATCGAGGTACTAGACCAAAGCCTGTAATTAAAGTTGATGAAGGGCAGGGTTATTCCAAAGGAATACTGGTGCTGCTGATGCAACTGATTTTTGTACTGTCACACAAGCTGGGTTTTTTTTTTGGGGGGGGGCTTTGTTACTTTTTTTTATGACACAATTTTCTTATTTGTCATAATCACCTATAAGTTAGTATATGAGACTTATACACACTTCAAGAGCAGTATTTGTCGCATGCCTGCAATTCAGTAATGCAAAACGCCATTTTTTTCATACCCGTAACGCAAATTGAGGCTTCTTCATTTGTGGCTAACCTTGCTGAGGAATTCCTGGATATCGGTGGGTGACTTATCATGTATTGGGATTTTTAAAATGCAGATGTAGTCTACTTTTGTTTTAGTATTCAGAGAACCAGTGCTGTATGACATTGCCCTCATTGTTGGTCGGAATGACTGCGCCAAGCTGGCTGATAATCTTGGCTTCACTTCGACTGAAATTGACGTCATCAAGGCAGACATCCCAGGCGACTGGAAAGGTCAATGTTGCAGCATGCTTGTCAAATGGAGGCATCGCCAATCCGAGAAAGATGAGCAATGCGTGGAAAAGCTTTGCACTGCCCTGACGGAAATTGGTAGAAAAGGTTCAGCGATGCTACTGCAGCTTCATCGAGGTGCCTAAAGAAATTTGAATTTGAAATACTTGGTCCAATTGGAAGACTGAGTGCGGCAGTTCAATCAAACATTTCAATGTGGCATATCATATTTTGTTTTATTGACGGTTATTTTGTTGGCTGATTTGTGAAGCTGAAACCTCTAAACTCTGCTTTTCTCTACATACCGGTATCTCCACTGAGAGGTTATTAAAAACCTGTATCTTTTTCAAAATGCACTTTGCCTCCTGTAGATGTTAGTTTTAATTACAAGTTTTGGCATTACACCGAAGTATATTTATCAACACTGTATTATCACTTGTTGCCTGAGAGCCTAAAGAGGTTTTCACAAGCGTACTAGGGTGGGACTCGAACCTAAGACCTCATGATTAACAGTGCTCAACTACGACCTTTTATCCCTACAACTGAAGCGATGAACTGTTTAGTTGGGCAGACTTTAAGATACGATAACAGCATTTTGTTTTACTTTTAATTTCAAAGTCAGTGCTCTGACATCTGCAGACGTTGGTGAAAAAAGGGACGACAGCAAGCAAAAAGGCGAAGGTGGGACTACTTCCCCATGATATTGAATTATTTCAAGGAGCCGATAAATACCAAAAGTGGGAAAAACACACTTATACGCATTCTGGACGTGTCAGTAACCTCTGGGCATTAACGGAAATATTGAAGGGATAATTACATTTTTCTTTTCGTATCAGACTTCATGTAACAATGAAAATTGACACTTGGCCATTTACAGAGTTGTTTGTGTTTTACAAGGTTTTACAACGTTCGTTAAATTTGATTCCCATTGTTCATAATTATGATTTGTCGTACATTTATTATCATTACTATTGTAGTAACAATTGATAGCACTTTGAGAGAAGTTGCTGAGGATGTTGGGCGGAGAGACTGGGTGAAACTGGCTTCCGTCCTTGGGATAAGCAAGGAAGAAACTGACCTAATCAAGGAACTCCACCCTCACGAACGGCACCGCCACTGTTACAGCATGCTGTTGATATGGAAACACCGTCAAGAAGTCCTTGGGGATGGGATACTGAAAAAGCTGTGTCGTGCATTGAATGAAATAGGCAGGGATGACTTAGAAATTTCACTCCAACTTCGCCCAGGTACTGATTTTAACAGCCGGCAGTAAAATCTTTTATTTAGAAAAATGAGATTTTTCATGAAAGTTGCCAAGGTTTTCGGAATCTTGCTTATTGGTTCACTTCTTATACAAAGAACATTTGACATTTGGGTTTCCGCATGACATGACACATGCCCGAATTTATGACATTAAATATGCTGGACTTGTCTTCGTTGATATCTTCTCAGTGTAAGTTGGGTCACACTTGAACTTCATCGTAGTAAAACCAGCAAGCGGGTGTTGCTGTACTGCTTGCCCTTCACTTCATTAGATTTTATACAAGAACCAGAAACTGCTCTCATCAAGTTATGCATGTGGCGCTGACTGAAAATGTTCTTGTTAAGTATCCTTGAAATTTACAAACATAATAGGCTTCCGAATATTAAGTACGCCTTTTTGTTACGGTTTAATAAAAACAAAATCTCAGAGTTGAATCTGCACAAGGAATCGGAAAGCACGGAGGCGTCGCCTACTGCCCCCCAAAACGAGGTGAGTTTTTCTTCCACTTTTATTTCATATGACTGTGCCTGCAACGACTACAACAAACCGAGCCGAACAACTTCTCAAAAAACCTGTTCTCTGAGTGCGTAGAACTGCATTTAAAAATAAAACAGAAAATAAAAACTTTACCTCTACTAAATTAATTAGGAAATGCGGCGAGCAGTTGTGTCCATTTATTTTTTTGTGCGAAAATTGTATGTTACATTTCTAGATAAATTGTTCCAGACAATTAAATTGAGCCCTATGCCATCATTGACCAGTTACGTTCTTAATTCATTATACGTGACGTAAAATTATTGACATTGATATTACATTCCCACCCTTTCTCTACTCATGTAAACAAAAATTATTGAAAGAAGCTATCAAACCCGAAACACCATGTAGCCATGGATCACACCCCGGTAACACGATACAACCACAGAAGTGGTGAACAGGGATTACTCAAAGAGGATAGGGCTGGGTAGCTTAGTTGGTAGAGCACTGGTACGGTGTTCCAGAGGTCGAAGGTTCAAATCCCGCTCCAGTCAATTTTTTGTTCATCTTTATATTCATTTATAAGTACCTAGTCAGTTTTCCTATATAAATTTTCTCATAATATGTGTTCAAAAAGCCGTATCCTCTTTGAGTGATCCCTGTTGCCCCACTTCCAGGTTGTATCGTGTTATTGGGTTGTGATCCCTGGCTACGTGGTGTTTCAGGTTTAATGGCTTCCGGCTAGCGCCCCCTGCACAGAGACGTTGACAAACGAGAAGAACCACCAACATAGGGCTGGATAGCTTAGTTAGAGGCCGGCTCCAGTCAATTTCTTTGATCATCTTTTAATCATCTATAAGTACCTAGTCAGTTTGTTAAGTTCCCCTTTTTAGTTTCTTTCAAAAATTATTTTATTTAAAGTGTATTTTTACCATAATATACATCACGATTTTGTGAATACTTAAATCTGCAATCAGTGTCAGATGTAATATAAAAAATGTTTGATAAAGAATATTTTGCATGCAGCTTTTCGGGAAATTCCGAACAAGTGCACATTTTCGTTGAAAAGGGTTGAACCCTTTGCCATACACTTTTTCTACACTCAGTTTACATTTCTATTCTTACACGTGGAAAATTTTAATGTTTTGTTTAAATGCTGTGTTTGAACTATCCAGCAGCTGACCTAAGATCGGAAAAGAAAAGTGCAACATTGAGAAATGCGCCCCTATTACAGAAACGTGTGTTAGTGTTCCTCTATTTGGCACAGATTTATAGAAATGATTTGGACATTATCAGTGTACAATTCCGTGTAACTGGATCCAATGGGGACCCAATCCAATCGGATCCAACCTGTGAGGATTCAGAGCGATCCAATAACAAGGATTCTTATCGTAACCACTCACTTCTGCTTTTTAGGCTGAATTTGCAAACGCAAACGGCCCAGAGAGTGAGCCTATGCGAAGTCGCTTAGAGATAGTTTTAGACGAGCACAGCAAACGGACAGAGGGGTTGAGCGACAAAGAGCGACTTGAGACGCTATTCCAGCTTCCAGATATCAGCATTGGCTACTTCAACCATAAAGGTGGAAGCTTGTCCTTGAATAAATATGGTGTGAGGCTTCATATACCACCGGACGCAATCGCTCCAGGCCCACCACAGAAGATATACATCGCTGTAGACCCAACTTTACCAACCGTTGAAGGGCTTGAGTCTGGAGAGGTCTCAATCTCTCTGGTGGTAGAGTGCGGCCCTGACGGTGTGAAGTTTCAAAAGAGCGTCGTACTCTCCTTCCCCCACCACGCTGCGAAAACTACTGCCCAACAGGTTAAGCCAGGGGTTCGTATGCGGCATGACGACTCAGAGACAGGAAAGTGGGACAAGTTTGATGGAAACATTGCCTTGATGAATAACGAAAAAATCATCCTGCTTGTGCGTCATTTCACTAAATATACTGCAGTGGGTGTTCTGTCCTTAGAAAGCACTAAACAACTTATGGTCGGTGCCTTTGGGAACAAGGTTGAGCCTGGCAGTAGACGGTATACACTCCGTGTCCATGCTTGGGATGATAACCCTGTTGCTAAGCAGGTAGGTGCTCTTTTTTCAACAAGACAAATAAAACTGGGTCTTTATTAGTAGTCACTGTGAACCATCTAAACACAAGGCCTGTGATGAAAAATGAGGTAAACACAAGGACATACAAAATAAATAAAACACAGAGTTGCATAGATGGTTTCTGTGGGTTAAGGCGAGTAGGTGTCTCGTGTATATTTAACTGTTTTTGTCGTACAAAACGTTCATAGTCCGTGTATATGGGCAGTAGTATGGAAATCATTTTATCAAGATGGCGGCTGTATATGCCTTTAAATTCCAGAATTTTTATTGCAGGATGTACTGACCGCAGAGAAGGGGAATGACGCGTTAGATGTCTTCAGGCCATTTGACTTTACACGGTTTGAAAGTGACTTGACCGTCAAAGTTTTAAACATCGCAGGGGACTGGAAAATGCGAAATGAATCGGTAGGATGTTAATAACAGTTAAGAAAAACGTTTAAATATATTGCTTGGCAGTATTTTTTTTCGTGCAGAGCCTGTATCAAGTAATATTTAGGCTTGAAACGAAAATGAACAAACTGCTTGTCGCCTGAAATCATTTAAAGATTGAAGTGATCCTGATAAAGTCATCTACAATGCTGAAAGAAGTTGAAGTAATTTGTTGTTACTATTTGTTTTGTGTGTGTGTTATTTTTTCCAAAGGTACAAAGTATCAGCGAGGAGGCTGTATGGAAGTTTCCATTGAATTCAACGACCTTTCACCTTAATAGATCGGGGAGTGGGGATTGTACCGCAGATGGAGATCTCTCCTGTGACATAGACATTTACCAGGGTGAAGAACTACCTTGGTCTCCCAAAACCCATTTGTCACCCTATCCAGAGGTAGGTGACAGCCGGAAAATGCCTTTAAAATTAGAACAACTGGTGAACAACCTGCTGAGACACCTATGTTGATATTTTTTGTTCCCGTTCCTTGTGAAAAATAAAACAAAATAAACAAAACGAAACCTAGGAAATAAATACAACTTAAAATCAGAAAGACTGCAAAACCAAAACACAAAAATTAGACGAGCATTTTTCCATTTTTTGTTGTATCTCTCTCTAACATGAAAATTAAGTAATCTATTATACTTCTCGAAAGCAATTGTCCTCCGTGCTAAGGCTCTGTACCAGAAGAGCCGTATTATTTTAGACCATTTCACAGTCGGGGAGGGGACAGATTCCTCCAGGAACTTGGTGTCCCATTAAAAAAAACTTAAACGCTAGTAGAGCTGTACATTTTTAGTTCAAATGTGAAGTTTCCGGTCAATTCTTCACACCAATTTGTTGTTGCATTCACAGGGCACATTGACGCTGAAGTTGGCACATATCACGAATATTTTATTTCATGAGATGTGATACACAACACCCACCATACAGTGAAATACCATTTTCTTATTCCTGTCTATGCGACTGAAGGTCGAAAAGCAACGCGATGAATGTGCGTCGACCATCCCCGGTCAACCGGTCAAACCAAGTGAACAGAATTCACCCAGCACCTCGAGCGACGGTAGTACTGTGAGTGTGAAATAAATGTACAATTACAGTCTTCGACTGGAAAACCAAGTCAGTATTAGAAGCCAAAACATAAGGCCTAATTTGTCTCCTTGTGTTCATTTTTCATTTAGGCAAAGGCTACGGCTCCCTGCAGTAAGGTTAAGGTAAGATCGGGGGGGGGGGGTGTTCTGCCATTTCACTTAACGGTTACAGTGGATCCTCCTCTTAATTTGTAGGCAAACTGTTTAATTCCATGGACATCGTTGCACCCATGCACTGATCTTACCTTGAGCGCGCACACATTTTGGCAAGTCACAACACCATTTTGTTCGGAGAGGAATGTAACGTGCGCGTATACCACCTGCAGCTGGGTGCGAACAGGATGGCCCTGTGGTAATTGCCCTTAGGGTTTTGGCTGGATTTGTCAGTAACAGATTTAACATAACACATTCAGATTAAATATAGCCAGATGAAGTATAATTTTAAAATTCATCCTTTCTTTCCTGTCAGGCACTTAAGGAAGAAATCGGAAAAGCCTTCTCAAAAAGGGTTCACGGCGAGGCAGACATCGTTGAATACATTGGATGCTGTGCGTTATCAGAGCACCAATTGATGGACCTGTGTGAACATCTCGACGCAGACAGAGTGGATGGTAAAAACTGGATTAAACTTGCTGAATTTGTCACCGGTAAAGGCTATCGGTTCATCGAAAAGGCTAAACATATGAAGCATCCAACGAAAGAGTTGTTGGCAACCATTTTTGAGGTGTGCAAAACAAATGGCAGCATTGGTAGCGATGCACTCACAGATCTGATTGAATTATTGGAGGGACTTGGATTGGATAGAGCTGTCGAGATTCTTACTACTAAACCTGATGGTAGCCCACAATCACACTATAAAGCTCTAGAATCCAACCATATGCTGCCCGAAGATGACCAAAATATGAACACACTGGTCGCAAACAGTTAAAAAAGGTACGGTAGCAAATTGTAAGATGCGTTTCTTCTGAACCGTAATCTCAATTATGTTCAAACCAGTTTCGCTTGTGGTAGAAAGTAATCTTCCCTTATCGACAGAGTCTGTCGATAATGGAAGATGACTGTCGGATAGACCCATAGCAAAACAAAGTGCTTGTAACTTGCGTGGAAATACGTCGTGGGTGAATTAAAAAGAGGCGCGATGTGTAATCTAAGATGTACTTTCTTCTGGAAAGAGAAAAAGGCGACAAAACATAAGAGGCCATAGAAAAATTTTAGAAATGTAATCCACAGTGATTCGAGCGAAATCTCGTGCGTATTTAGATTTTGAGAGTATTTGTGGAAATATTATTCAACGCAGCCCAATGTTCATGTTTGATTTTAAAAATGTCATAGTGAAGTACATAGTTGCTTCTGCCAATGGAAATAGAATCTTGACGAGAATGGGGTAATGAAACAGCTAGTTGATAAAGGAATTTTCACGAGGATTCTCAAATTAGCATAAAATAGTGATTTCGACTAGCTCTGAACAAAATAGTACAATTATTTGAGAAAACAGAATATTTTATACCTCCCAATGAGTCATTAACGAGTGCTGTGATTGCAAAGTGCAGATATTGAACAAAATGACTTACATTTTACAAATTTTACGATAGCTGGATATTGGATCTGCTTTATGATTATATTCGTTTTATATTTTCACTTAAAGCGTGTGTTTAGTAGATTATCTGATACTAATGCATTATTTGTCTGGCTTTTGATACACTTTTTTTTGCAGATCAAACGTTCAGCACAAAAATTAATTACAATATGTAGACCCTGTTTGTGTACACGATTAATTATTTTAAATGTTAAAAGAAAACGGTGTATTGTATTTCATGTGGAAAAAATGTAGGCATCTAGTGGGCAGTAGTGGGTGGGTCATATTGCCACATAAACCAGATCAGGTTAGTGATATTCGGACAGCGTGATTCTTTCGAAAGGTAAAATAGCACAGATAACCCCCTGCTGTGGAAGCTTGGCTAGATATTGTGAAAGATTTGAATAAGAATGAAAGCCAAAAGTATGGGTGCCCCTGTGCTTTCTTTTACAGTTTTGGCTGTTAACGGCAATTGGAAAATTAAAACATTTCGTCTTTTACTGGTCAATAATTATTCGCACATGGTACTCGCGGCTTCTGTCATGCGTAAATGACAAGCTCCTAACCGTATGCGAATGCTGCATAGCCGTGAATAATGAATTCTTTGAATTTTTATATTTTACCAGGAGTACTTTGTCAAGGCTGTTCTAGTTCTCCATTCAAACAGACTGCAATACAATGTATTGACGTCTATCGTGTAAAGGAATTGTTCTTAAAAGAGAAAATGACATAGTCTGAGCTATTTAATGTCGATTAACACTGGTGTGTAACTGTTTATCCTCTAATGATGATTTTTGTGACGTTTTCTGAAACCGTTAAAGAAAATAATGAAATATCAATACTTGTTTTCTTAGTGACCATATTGGGGGCTGTCTTTTGAAAAAAAAATCCTCTACGTCTCATCCATCCTATTATAATCATTAATGTTTATACCTAAAAATTTTAGCAGAGCGAGGCTATTCTTACATTTTGAAGTTTTCCAATTTAAACCATTATGGAATTAATTATCAACAGTTTAACTTCAAGAGTTGAGTCCTAATTCAGAATGATATGGAGGACAAATAGGAGATTTTTTTAAGAAGGTATAAACCCTTGGAAAATGATCATTGAGTATTCCCACCCGAAATCACGAGTTCCATTACCTGGACACTCCGCATTGTACGAACAAAATTAATTTTCATAATGATCCGAAAAGTACAAACTCCACCAATAAGTATAAAGACACACGCTACGATCTATGTACATGTACAAGGGCTATGTATGAAGGCCATGTAGTAATATGTGTATACGCGGCATGAAAAATGCCAGAAAATACTGTTCGCTTCCCTCCCAAGTGTTGATAACACCAATGAACGCATACTGAATTTACGTATGCAAAGTGCGGGCAGCGGAACGGCGTCGTCTGAGTTGTAAACACACGTAATTGGTCAAATTGGCACGCTTAGGAGTCCATGATCACTGCGCTTACGTTTTGCTGAATGCTGATTGCCTGTTGTCGACTAACTACAACATGGTCTATGCGCAACTCTTTCCACAGATACCCAACTACAGTTTATGGCCCAAGTCAAGGTATCACCTATCCTGGCCAGTGTAGTGTTGGCAGCACATGTGACATGCGAACTGAATTCAACAGACCCTATTCACTTGGAGGCCATTTTGATCTAATTCCCCAAATCTGTTTTACATATTGCACACTTTCGATTAAGGTGGCATCAGACTGTTTTATACTTCCGTGCGTTCCAAGCCTCCCTTTCAATAATTTTCAGAATCTGGCAACGTTCAATTCTATGTGTTCATTCATGAATTTGAAATTATGACCTTTTTTCATCAATTTCACTTATTTCTTCATTTTTCTTTGTTTCTTCATACTCTCAACATTCAAATATAAACAGTTAACCTGGCTTTCAAATTCAATATGACCGCCCCTGTGAATAAAGTCTATAGCAAAAGCGTGTGAGTTTCCACAGGTGTCACATGGAGTTCATAGTGCGACTTGATTTGTGATTTGTAAATTGACTGATGCAGGTTGCCATGGATACAAATTGGCTTATGCAACTATAACTGTCCAACACTGATATTAATTCAATGTATGCTAATGTGAGCCATTTACAGGCGTATGTACCCATTGAAAACACAATGGAAATACTTCAAGTCTTACATTTCTCTGAGATTTCACTGCATGTCTAAGGATTTTCCCCTCAGCTTTGTACCCAGAAGCATTTTTGATGAGCAGAACGTCCCGTCGTGACCGAAACTGACTAAAGAATTCCCGCATGCCATGGTCTCCAGTGCAGTACCGCCCTTTCATAGTCACAATACCGTAACATCTGTTCATGTATGTATCTCGCTGCAGCAAGTTAGCTAAAACTAGTTCAACTCGCTGCATATTAAGACTCAGTCTGGACACCAGACCCAATGATTCCGAAACTCTTCTTATCAAGGGAACTGTATCACCCATCGTCCACGTGACCAACACTCTAACAGATTTCCGCAAATAGACGAACTATTCTGAACGTATCCTGTACATATTCGATTCAGTTTAACGTCAACACTTTTTCTTAAATGCTCCTCAAAATTGTAAAAATTTGTTACAAAGATTAAATTGCTACCCAAATGAAAGGGAAGAGAAAAAATACCATTTGCATGGTATTGTTAATGTTCGGGCATTTCCGGCCGCTTCTGTGCCAAGAATTTTGTGAACTGTCCGGGTTATATCGGTCGGAGTACTCCATCCACTACAAAGTACATTTAGGGTCAAAAATTGGAACATGCTTTTGTTAAATTGATTGCATTTTAGTTTGAATTTAATGTGTTTTAATGTGTAAAAAATAGAAGTTTACTATTGCCTAAAAAACCAACACCCCCCAATTTTGACTGTAATGTTTCCTCTAGCACAATGAATATTGTATAGATAAATATTTATTAACATCACGCTTTTAAATACATTAATGTAACAATCTGAGGGGTAGCTTTTGAGTTGTACACCAAACTGCATTGCCTTGTGAAAATAAACGAAAGTTAATTTTACCGTTTAACCAAAACAATTTTAGCTGTTTCCGCTACCAGCCAGAACAGCTTTATTATTAATATTATTAGAGAATTCAGACTAATTTTTCCTTTTTGTTCGATTACAAATATACTCAATAGTCAAAATATCAAATAACATATCATGAAAGGTTTTTAGTTTGAGTGTAGATCAGCTGACATGAACTTAAAGGAGCAGTTTTTCTGCACATGCATATTTAACCCATTTACTTTGTACATGTTTCCATAGCTTATATTTTGTAGTTTGCTGTGTCCTATGAACAATAGGCCTTGCACAGAAA
>NW_028257743.1:0-51865 GCF_054643075.1 Acanthaster planci | reverse complement strand
GTTACAGTGTATTTCAACTGTATCTTAGTTCATTTTTGTCATGGATCTCCCATAAACTGTGCATACGTGTGGCTGAGTAACGAATTTGTTTTGCTGTGCTAGTTTGCACGTGGCAACAAGCAGAGTATCAAAGAGCGCCCTCATTTCCAAAGAGTGAAAAATCATTTTATGTTGCATTGACCTCAGAAGCAACCGTGACCACAATTGTTTTAATCTGCCAAAATATATTATTTTATAAGAATGTTGTACTGCCAAAATCCAGTTCTCAGATAATACTCTAATTTGAAATGTTTGAAATGTTGATAATTAGTGCTAGACATTTGTAATTGTCAACTAGTGTGAAAACAATTCAGCCTTCATTTCTCTGAATCCGCAAATAGTTGATTGCTAAAGTGTACTCCCTGACTGTAAATTAACTTTATGAAGTCAAAACCTTTTGTATTAGTCAGTAGTTCTGGTTTAAGATAAAGGTCAATAAGGCCATGTGCTATCAACAGAAATTGTTTGTGTGCCCAGGTTGTACACCATCAAGTATCTTTCATGTTGGTGCAGCATTTGCTATAATAGGTTGAGCAGTTTTCAAAGCAGATAGACAGCCTTCCTGATCACCTCCAATTAATGTACTGTATATTGTCATTCTGATCCTCTCGCTGTCTTGATTCTTTCATTCTCATCCTCCGATGCATCAAACCTTAGGCTGGCATCCTTGCCCCTTACAAACATCTTCGAGTTCATTCAGTATTTCTGCCTTGCCCTGTTCCTTCATACATGTTGTGTCTCTCTGATACTTATCCAAATGTTCATGTCTAGTGCTGACTTTTTACTTTATCACTTCTTGGACATGATGAGTTCTGAGGCCTCTCTGTAATCAGACTCATTTATCTTAATGTTGCGCTCTTTTTCAAACCTTGACAAAAAGACCCCTCTGCAGGGTTAATATTCCAGTACTTGATTTGTGATGCACTGACACTTAATACTCTCTGAATGTTTCTTGCTCTGAAAGCAACATTGATGTCCGTCCTTTTTTTTTTAAGATGACAAATAATTGGGACTCCTGAAGCTTGCATCTGTACCAGCAGTCAAAATCAAAATGGACAAGGACAGTTTGGGAAGAAAGTTAATGAAACTAAGAATCTACTGGCTTAGATCAACTTTTACTAACAGATTGATGAGTCAAGTATGGTGCATGTATGGCAAGTGATGGTATCTGTCTCAGTTTATAGTGTGTGCTGCAATATTTGGCCATGGTGGATAGCGCATACAACTTTCTGTAACGAAATCATGGGAATTCTTTACCGACCATTTTCTCCAGTTTTTGAAAATCATTTCTACAGTTCAATGGTAACAGACTGATCCCTGACAGCTGATTTTAACACTTTTACTGAAATGTGACCTAACCTATATGTACATGTAACTAAATGAGGTGCAAGGCGCCACAGCCACTTTTGAGTTAAAGGCCTTTAAAAGAATCTTACACATCCAGTATGGCTTTTTTCCATGTTTCTTATGCACGTGATATCAGTTTTATCATGATGCCAAACTGAATTATACATTAATACAATTAGAGCTCAGTTTACCTTTCTTTAATGCAAACTCGAACAAAATTAGGCCTACTTGAAAAAAGGTCTCAAGAGTCATTTGGTGGAATCTGGTCTCAAATGTAATTTGTGGCTGACAACTATAGCCTTTTCAATTTGAGTGAATAACATCTTCATGAGGAGGTAGAAAACTCAAATGGAAACAAGTGAAGAGATTTGCTCATTTTGTGATCAGTACGCCTTGAAGTGATAAAATCAGCTGTTAGTTGAGAATCCTGTGGTCTGGTACACGGACCTCTTTCAGAGACACTCTGATTTCTGCCTGCTTTATCTTGCTTTATCCAGCAGATTATTTCTGACCAGACGTCGATGGACAGTTCATGGGGCCATCCTGCAGACATCAGGAATCTGTGGCAACAGCTACAAACCGATTTTCAACATGAGGTTGCCATTTGTGAGACCATCAGACATCTGCCTTTGAAGGACTTGCCAAAAGGGGGGGACCATTACTCCCAAGCTGAAAAACTTGGGGGGGGGGTGGACCCCAGTCCGTGCTTCCGCTGTCAGTGATCTGTGACATCATTCGAGGAACTGCATGCCTGCAAGAAGGGGAACACTTGGTGTCTCTCACCATTAGGACTGTTTATGAAAAGAGCAAATCCAAAGCACCAGAGTTTATTACTTGACCAGCTCTATTGAAATCTGGAATTAGTTAAGAAACTACAGCATCTTAAACGATGTTGTCAAAAAAACCCATTGAAGCACAAACTTTCAAGAAAAGGAGCCTTAGCTGGGCGATTTAACCTTCAAAGATTTTTTTTGGACCATCTCTCAGACAGGGGAATGAGAGATCTCCCAAGGACTTGGCTGTCACATGCTTGACCTTTTTGAAGCTTGACACGCAGGTAAACGCACAACTGTGAGGTTTAAAATTCAAAGACAGGGCCTTGATGTTATGGCTGTTTGAAGTTCATGGCCTCAAGCATTTTGGCTGTGTGCATGAAGGATGCCAAATTTCTAGCTGTCTTGTGAAAAATGGGCTTTGCTTGAGAATGCCATGTCCAAATTTCACAAACATTGGTGTAAAAATGACCACATAATGTTGCCAGAAAGGAATTTATTACACTCAGCTAGTGAAAAAAAATGCAACACAGCGAGCAAATGGAGCAAATGTTTGAGGGAGATTCCCCCCCCCCAAAAAAAGACGGTCATTTGGTATGAGATTTGTCAGAAAATGTTTCTAAATGTCACAGATGCTAATGTACAAATTGCATCACAGATTACTTCATGACTTTGATTTTTTCCCTCTCACGACTGCGGTAACCAAATGACAAAGTCCATTTTCCATGTTGAAAGGAGAGCTGAGTGTTGTAGTCTTTGAAATGTTGATTTCGATGGAGCAGGTCACAGCTATGCTGAAGTTTTTAAGGTTGTTTGAAACTTTAACTGTACTACATTTTGCTGGACACCGAAAATGAATACAGATGTATGCGTACACTGTATGTGTTTCAGATAAAAACCAGGCACATGCCCAAGAAAGTTGAAATGCTTAATAGTAGCATGGCTTTATTCAAATCCATTCCTCAAAACTGGTGTTTTACAGGTTCTTTTTTTTTTTCAGAGCAAGATGAAAAGGAGATATTGCCTTTTTGCCCATCAAAGACTTTTTTGATAAAAAGTATTCAAACCTTTGGAAATGAGGCAGTACAAAAAAATGTAAAGACAACAAAGGGTTTCATGTGAGATTCCTGTTTGCCAACACTGTGATCAGAATTTTACGAGAAGAGATGTTTGTCGGATATGTGCCTGGCTTTTTATCATGATGCATTTTTTAGTGGTATATAAATTGAAGTGAAGTGTTGTTTAGGCTAAAGTGACTTTGAAATGACCTATATATGTAATAAATGTTATGTATAGTCTACAGCGGCACATTGTGATATACAGGATATGGCGGATCAGAATCGCACAGCAGACAAAATGTTGACTAATGAGAGCTGGGCTTTGGGTAATATGTGTTATACTATTCTGTCTGTAATGGCATTCATTACTGCCTTGCATTTGAAACTGCTTTTTATGGGCAAAACACTTCTAAAATGCTTGCCCGGACCACAGTTTATACATTTGTTAGAACTGATGATTTGAAGATTTCACTGTCTGCCATCATGAGGTGTTTTTTTTTTAATATTCT
This sequence comes from Acanthaster planci, assembly GCF_054643075.1. Classification (NCBI taxonomy): domain Eukaryota; kingdom Metazoa; phylum Echinodermata; class Asteroidea; order Valvatida; family Acanthasteridae; genus Acanthaster; species Acanthaster planci. Next base: position 48,139 of record NW_028257743.1, on the reverse strand, counting down.
AACCCCCTCCAAAAAATGAGTCGTTACAGCAGATGCTAGCTTCAATAACTACAGTAGTTTCTAATCGGGTTTTGCCCTTGAAGCTGTTGTTTACCATTGATGAGACATTTTATTTCTATCTTTATATCATAAGATGCTGGGTTTTTTGGGGGACAACACATCTGATTTCTCATGTTCTGAAAATCACGTTTCAATTTGTTGAAATTATACTCGTGTAATTTCTGTCTAGGGCCCGGACAGATTTTGCATGGCAGTATTCCCAAACATTTTGTCATTGCGCATTTTTTTCTCTTAACAAGTAACCGATGGTAGGCAATGTGTACAATACTGATGGAGATTTCAATCTCCTAAATGCTGAAATGTACTAGTGCGTTGTTCATGTTGTTCATGATGTGCCACTGTAGACTCCTTTTTTTTCTTTGTTCGAAATAAAATGTCAGTGTTGAGTGGTTTGCTTTTTTTTCTTTGGGATCTGCTGTCCAAAGCAGTTGCAACTTCACAGTTAACTATTTCTTTCTGAATCAAGTTGGCATTGTATGAATATTTTTCTGGAGATAGTTATGATGTTTACCCTTTTATTGCTACATTAATAACTTACGGATGAGTAAGATGAAGCTTTTGGAAAACATTGTCAAACTAGACGGCATAGGTTCATCCTGAAAGCTTTTTAGACTTAATTGCACTGCAGCGGGACTTTCGCAAAGTAGTCATTATGCAAATAGTGCTTTTCATAGTGCGGAAAATGTGAAATGGACAGCAGGTCTTCTGTCTTGAAAATCCATGTTGGTGTTTCCAGGCTAAGCCCCAATGAACACACTGCATCAAAATACACAAACATTTGAGAACTCTTTTCCATATGTGCTTGAATTACATTAAACTTTGATTTCTTAAGAAGCTCCTTCAAAACTAACAAAAAAGTTAAATTTGGATGCATTGTGCTCGTAAATATCAATTACTAAATGCATAACCAAAGTGGGATGTAGAGTGGTTGGAGCTGTTACTAGATGAACAAAAAAGACTTGGAAATTAAACAGATCTGTACTATGAATAGAGTGGGTTGGACCAAATCTGTTTTTATTGCATTGAGTTTAATTAAAAAAGTTTTTCAAAAGTGATGCAATTCAGATGGTGTACATGTACTCTGATGATTTAATGACCTTTGACCTGACCTTTGAACTATGACCTGAACCTTCAACTTTGACATGACCTTTGAACTATGACCTGACCTTTAACCTTTCAACTTTGACCTGACCTTTCAACTTTGACCTCTAAGGGCAGCCAAAAAAAAAGCCCAATGCATGCAGGCCCCCCCTGCTGCACACCCAAGTGGTGTGTCCCCGCCCTACAGACACCTTCAGACCAAGGAGTACCCCGAACTATCTGCACCAACTAGTGATCGCTTTTTCTTCATGTGCACACATTTCCCCACTCTTGAAATCCAAGCATTCATGAATGACTTCAGTTAACTCCAACAGGATAAGGATCACTTGAACTCTTACTATCGGCATTGCTTTTCTTTCAAAGTAGGGCATCTTGGTTGTTTTTACTCTGTGTTGCTATGGATACCAGTGATCTCTCCATTACTCCCAAGAATTGCTCATTAAAGAGAACCCTCCCACACGGGCTACTCGTCATGATCTTTGCACCCGCCAATTCCAGAGCCAGAAGTTACACTCTGTCTGAACCAACTAGATAAAGCGTTTAACACACCCCAACATTTTGTAAGCTTTCTCAGACATTTGACAGGTTACAAATTTGTAGGGCAATTACCACAGTCCTTATCCATGTAAACAACTTCCATGACAACTCCAATAAACCGACAACTACACATACTGTGTAAACCATGTTCCTTTTTTCAAAAAAGAAGTCTGTATATACAGAACTCCACTATTTTTTACGTGTGGACATCAGTTAGCTTACAGACAACTGATTCCTTCTACAGGGATGGGTTTCAGTCAAAAAAATCTACATGTACCATGAATATGTGCAAAATGAGTCCTTGTGAAAGGATTCATAGGCCCAAAAACCCTCACTTTCTGTCATGCGACACTTGTCATCACAAATACGACATATTTGACCTTTTTAGCTGCACACTTTTCCAGGACGGTCTCTCAAAAACAAATCGCATGCTTTTACTATTCACAAAAAGGAAATGAATCGAGGAAAGTACCACTTGCTTCCAACTTGTAATATTCCTAAATGAGAAGCCTTTTCTTTTCCGCCATAAGTTGCTTAATTTCGAGAAATATTTCTGTAAGTACTTTTAAGAGTTGTATGGTAAAATTCAAAGGTGATGTGCCATCATCAATCTTTGTTTCAAGACATATGCAGAGTATTCACTCAGGATTACGCAGCGTTCTGATGTGTTCCTGCTTTGCTTATGTCTATTGGTCTCTTTTTTATCTGCTTTTCATTTTCTACAACCAATAAAAGTAGATTTTACACCAAGGCCAAACTCAATGTTATTTTGAAAGAATCTCCATAAACAGGAAGTTTGAACAGTTACTTCGCAGATGCACAACATTTACATTTTGATCGCATAACTTTTTATGCTTTTTTTCTTACAGAGAATCCAAGTTGGACATGTCCGAGCAAACCATACTGCCTCACTGCCAGATAAACAGTGTGCAGTGACAGCATTTAGGCTCGGGGGGAGGGGGCATATTTGCCATTTTGAGACAGTGCCCATGTAGGAAGAAAAGGATGACAAAGATCAGGACTATGTTTTAACCCTCGCCAGCAAAGTTGTCTTTTCGTCTTTCTTTTCTTTCTAAAACAGTTACTAATTTCAACAAATTCTTTTCATCCAAGGCACGGCTCCCCATTTCCGGCTATGCCACTGTGGATGCGGCAGCTACCTACCCCTCGGCATCCTCAGAAGCTGTGGCGTCGTGACGACACGGGGATTCTACCAGTCCTGCTCCTGCAACGGCACCCATGGTTAAGCTTAATTGGAGTTTTCATCAATTCAATGCACTGTACAATTGGTTATACATCCTCACTCCTATCAACCCAAAGATAGTGTGTCTTCTAACATGGCAACGTTTGGGGTACACATACACTGCATGTCTACATAACAAATGGATTGTGCATGTGTATAGCTCACATGCAAAGCTGAGGCAGGCCACAAGAAAAGCTGCATTTTTTCAAAGAGCTCTCATTTTAAAGCAGTGTCACTCATATAGAGATACACTTAAGGACAAACCCCCATTTCGTGTATGCAAGTAATGCATCTGACCATTGCAGAATACACACAGTACAGACATCATATGTTCACAAGCGAATCCCTTTTTTAATGGCATATTGGCTTCGGTGTTAGCTTTGTTAAAACCTGTGCCCCTGCTTCTAGTGCAACACTCTTTTCCACGTGGGGTGAATTATCTTTCAGGAGAGACACTTGGATCTGTGCGATAAAACCTTGAATTAGGAGTACATTAGATTACAATATGAATTGAAAACAGGCCAGAGATAGTGTCAGAACCATTGATGTAATCCCGTTTGATGCTCCTCCGAGAGTTGTGTGCATTTTGGGGAAATGGTTTGAACAGTTCTTCTTGAGTTACATTTTTGTAATGTTCACTGTTCATTCAAACTGTTGAACGCCACATTAATGTGCTAATATAGCCCCCCTTTTTTTATCTATTATTTGTTGGTCAACAACTGATTCAATGCACATTTTCTTGAAATAAGAGCATACATGTACATCCCTTTTAGCATGTACTTTTTAATAAGAGAGTTTCAAATATAGTTGATAATGCTCAATATTCGAATCGCTTCATGCAAACTACCATCTAACAAATTTTTCTAACTGTCCACACTGCAAATATGGGTGACATATTTACGCATCATAGTTCAGTTTATCTACATTGCAAATCTGATGTCTGATCTGATTGAGCAGATTTTCTTGGAGCCTGCCTCAGCATCAGGCACTCGACATTAAATGACCTTTGACCTTGAATTTGTTACAAAAGTGGGCCCCTTTGATACAAAAAAGCATAATTGTGTCCTTCGGTAAAGTATAAGATGTATAAAGCTGACAGTCTTTATTTCTCAGTCAGAGATATTGTCGTTGACTCGGAACTGTTTATAGTTTAGCTCTGAAACTTCAATCGTTAAATTGAGTGTAAAAACTATACCCTGAAGAACAAAATCGACTGGGATGGAAAGTACTAAAGTTTTGCTATCAAAACATTAGCAGCATTAACAGAAAATTGACTAATTGTACCTGGTACGACAATCACGTTCTGTACTTTGAGCCCTTTTTGTGGGTGTCAGGGTGCAAGCATGTTGACAACATGCCCCATTGTGGTTCAAACAGGTAATAACTTTTCCTTCCCTTCATTTGGAATAAATTTACTTTCGTGCATCAAAAAATGAGACAAATTTAACAATTGTGACATTTTGTTCAGAAACGACAACATAACTTGGGCATCAAGAGATATGACGTAATGACCTTAATCTATCATAACAGTTGTTCATACTTTTATTTCAATTGCAATTCCTAGATTCAGTCATGCTCCTCCAACCAATTGGGTTGATAAAATCCAGTTTGGAAGCTAAATGTACACAGTATTCAGTACCAGTGCATTCTGAATGTTATTTTTGGATCAAAATAGAGGCCCACTTCTTTTACCTTTGACATCTGACCAAAATCAATTCAGTGAGGTACATAAAGAAGCAGATGCAACATTACACAGAATGTTGCATAGAAAAATTACAAGAGGGTGGTACCCTATGTAATATCTAGAGTGACAGAAATCAAGATTTGGTGCTTACACCACTTTTGAATGGTACATTCAAGTAGTGGGTGCGTAGCGCTGCACTAGATTGTTCAATAGCATTAATCACATGCAAGTGCCACAGTACACCTGCGTGTACATGTACATTTGCAACCATTGCCTGAGCAAGTTTGGTATTTTGTCTACTACATCACTAAAAAAAATGCATGGAGCTGGTTAGTCTTCAGTCTTTGGCAATACAAGTGCAACAGGTCCCAAACGTTCTCCACAAAAGATGATACAAAGTACATGTAGAGAGTCTTGTCTTCTTTTTTTTTTCACAAAGCCTCACTGAAATCAGTGATACTTTTGGTGATGACGGTTTACAATCAAAATGCACTGCTCCTTTTCCTTCCCTTTGCAGAAGTTTAGTCATGAAGTTGAACAACACGGTACACAGTTCATCTATGCCTCTAAAAGTAAAATGAATGGAGTTGACCGTGACGCCACAAGATACCTGAAGGGTTTTTATACTTCTTATCAATGAAATGCAGGAACAAGCTCTGTTCCGATTAATTTTTAAACAAAATTCAATTTGAATCATCTGCCTGTGGGCTGCAGTTTTTTCACACAATCACACTTTGAAGATTTGGCATTTAGGTGAAGAACTGTTTTGGACCTGTTGCACATTACTGGAAAGACCAGAACAAATGTTGGGCCTAGTAAGCTAAGCTGTTTATGGACCTGAAAGATGGCTCAAGACAACAACAACGTACTACAGTTGAGGTAGGATGAAACCATATGGCAAGATCTTGTGAATCTGCTGGCATGTAAGGTTTGCCTTGCTTTACCCGTGACATGACCATCACAGAATCTGTGACTAGTCATTTCACTTCTGCTGCACAGCAAGGAATAGATGCATGTAGGTATCGTACAGATACTGTAACGATATGTGGCATCCAGTGGGGTAAATGTGCCCCAGATGAAAACAGCACTTTATCGTGCCACCACACTGTGCTGCATTCAAGCGCTCCCTGGAACTCAGACAGAGGTGGGATTTTTACCCACTGATGTGCCTTGTATCATTTGATGTGATGCCTTTCTTTATAACTGATGGCACCTAGTCACAGGCTGTTTCTCTCTGTCCAGACAACCAAATTTGTCTTTACACGCAGCAGTCACAAACATTACGACATCTGATGACTTTTGCCGTAGGTTTCTAAAGGTTTGGAAACATGGCCAAGAGATATTAAGTTTTCAGTAGCATCTTCAAGAGCGACACGTTCATTGAATCAACAGTTCTCAAGTGTTGCTACATCTTTCTTTAAAATCCAGCAATTTTCACCGTCAATTACTTCTTCGCAGTGCAGGTCAATTTCAGGTACTCTCTTCCTAAGGGCCCATTTACACTGACAAGTGGTGAAGGAATTCCACAGTTATAAATACTGCGCATACTGGTTTCCTCTAAGACTGTTCATTCAAGTGCATGTACAAACTTCAGCGATTTTTCAAATTTCATCCACTGAGACTGCGTGTTCTGACCGATCAGTGGCTTGATTAGGTACATGAATGAGCGTGCCCTGACTGTGCATTCAAGTGAATGTCTAAACTTCAGTGATTTTTCAAATTTCATCCACTGAGACTGCGTGTTCTGACTGATCAGTGGCTTGATTAGGTACATGAATGAGCATGCCCTGACTGTGCATTCAACTCTTCCTTTGATGGCACCAAGGGCGTGGTTGAAACCTTCCTGTTGACACCTGTCAGTGTAAATGGGCCCTAGTCACACAGTATTGCCAAAGACTGAAGACTACATGCACAGAGCCATTGGATCTTATTACACAGACATACAGGCAGCATGACTCCTAGCCATGAGACACACAATTTGGGACTTTGGGTTCAATGGGCAAGATGTGAGGATGTACAACCTTGTCAATCAGTGCATGAATTGATCCTCCAAACTCCAATTAAGCTTACCATGGATGCCTTTAGGCAGGACTGGCTCCCCGTGTCTGACACCACAGCTTCTTGTCAGGATGCAGAGGGCATCTTGTCCACCGCATCCATCATCTGGCAAGGAGGCAGTATGGTTTCCCAATCTCTGCACAACTTCTCCTTGTAAATTCAAGAGTTTGGCCTTTCACAGAACTTTGTTTCCTTTTACCTGTTTTAATTCTCCGAAACATATTTTGGTGTCATTAGATTTTCAAAGTTGAGCTACACATTTCATTTTTAATACAGATAGATGTTGGCACAACGGACTTTTAAAAGTTGATTTATTACAATGGATATAACTAAATAACAGCAGTGGCAATCTTGAAACTGGACTCAGATTCAACTGCCTATTTTCCTTACTGCTGATTTCACTTCAAATGAATTTTTGCTTCAACTTTTATTCTTTCACAAAACGAAAAGATAGATACAATTTCTTTGAGACTGAATTCAAATCTTTTTGAATGGTTTGCAATAGCTTCTCAATCAGGAATCAGTTTTGGCTTTGTTGTGATTAAACCAGAGTGTCTCACGTGTAGCAGGACTATTTTACAATTTCGGCTCTGAGATTAGGAATGGAGCTTTTTGTTTTTCAGTTTTTACAAGAATGTTTGTCTTGCGAGTTAGTGTACAAAAGGCAAAAAGCAGAAGGGTTGGTTTAAATGATCTCATTTTCAGTGGCATGGCTCAAAGGATAAATCATGCAGATTTTTTGGCTAGGAATATAAACCGTCCACACCTTTTTCATTTCATTACAGTTTTGATGACTGTGTCTTCTCTGTCCTTTTGAGGTCAGGTTTGCCTTGGAACATGGTAACACAATACAATGTAGATCAATTTAGGAGTTGCACAAGGAAGTTATCAACACAAACAGGAGTTACGACAATTGTCCCAAAATTCACAACACTGAGAAACATCAGAGATAACTCACAAAAAGTTAGCATGGCTAAACATCTCCTCTGTCTGGTTCAAAACACGATGCAACAGTAGACATCTGAAGTTGTGGGTGTCAGATCAAGAGTAGGTGTAAGAGTTATCCCTCAATTCGCAACCCTAAGAGTGCAGGATGGATTCATTGGTTGCCATGGTAACACATCGTACAAGCAGCCTTGATGCCAGCTCCTTTGAAGGAAAGCAAGCCAACCGTAAGAGCACAAGTGATCCTTACCCATTGCAGTCAACTGAGGTATCCATGATCGCCCAGACAACAAGAAGCAGGAAGAAGGCGCACACACAAAGAACAGCCAACCACCAGCCGATGACAGACAGCAGGGGCGACTCACCAGGCCTGTCGGTGCCTGCAGGGCGGGGAACACCACCCGGGCGTGCAGCAGGGGGGACCTGCATGCATTGGGCTTCGAGTGATTTTAGGATGGAATGCCTGTAGGTGAAACATAAAGTTATAGATTGTTATACATTGTTACATGAATTGGGTTGTTTATGATGGCATAAATCGTACAATCAGCACCAGAGATAGAGACAGGCAATCATTTCTTTGGCAGCGATTAATTGGGGAGAGTAATTAAGATTTGGCATTCCCCATGATGCACCTGAGCAAGTTTCCTCCAAAGAAAATGTACATGTACTTGAATGTTACAAATTGGTGCCAAAATATCTATCAGGAATACACATACATTTACTGACAACTTTAATTTTGAATTCTGAAGAAATTTGTGGTATTGAGTGACTTTTCCTCAAAACTGCCAATTAAGAGTCAGACTAAATGGATGTTTTTATGTTTGAGGTACTTGCTGGTGCTGATTATACGAGACAAGCGTAATATGTTGGGCACAAGATTGGTCAGGTAAAAGAAGACTATCAGAAGCACCACTTGGGAAATTAAAATAAAATACTTTTGTGTAATTAACAGTAATCTGTGAAGAGCGTAAACGAAGACATACATTTTTGTTTTGATATCAGAGCTGGTAACTCAAAAATTGCACATTTCACACCTAGACAATTCAATAAGTAATGAATACCCTGAAGAAGATGCTTTTCAAACTCTCTTCCCTCCAAAAAGATAGAAATCTGAATCAGTAGAAATGAAAAACGGCAACATTTGTAAGTCTTCCAACTTGCAAGCACGTGTACAATTTGCAAATTCGATAATGCTCCCTGTTTCCATATTTGTCGAATGACATAGCTTGACAAAAAGTTGTCTTTCTGTTTGGTTGTATGCAATATTTCATACTAGAAGTGGATTTTCACAGTTTGGTCATATTCTCAGGAATTCATACTCCCTCATGTATGATAATTTCAAGCTCCATTTTTTTGTACCACTAGTTAAGGCAAGGAAAGTGCAAAATAAAACAACTGTTGTTTCTATCTGTATTGGATGCACCAAAAATTAATTCAAGAAAGAGAAATCCTTCGCCAAAAATTGGCTTCAGTGACCAATGACCAATCTTGTACCCAACAGAAGTATTACCATACAGGCATTGTTAAATCACTTCCAATTATCTTTTGCTCAACATACATGTAACTGGCTCCCACAAAAACATTTGGATCGATGCTCAAGAATATCAGCAAGCACTAAATGTTCCAAGGATTCTATAGCATTGTGTAAATTGATGAATAGCTACTCAAATTTCTTGGATTGAGATGTTTTCCAAAAATATTCTTTGATGAAAGTTAGAATGAAGAAAGTCTGAGTGGTGCAGCCATGATTTTGGTCTGATTTCGGGTAATAAATGAAATGAAATAAGTAAAAAAAGACTCCTGATAATTCGTTCCAAAAGGGGATCATAATTTTTGTGATGGTAGGAAACATGCAAACCCAAAACCTGAATGAACAAGCTGACTTTTGTGAGAGCCAAGTTATCTTGATGATGACTCAGTAATAAAGTATGAACTGGACAACACCTTCAGGCAGTCAACATCAGAACTCAAATTTTGATCGACACAACAGAAACTTCTCAATTTTTCCCAAGTAATTCAGAGAGTGATGTCCACGACGTATTTTACAGAAAGGGGTAAAGACATGAAGCCAATGTTGGATTCTGATACAAGAAAGAATGAAAGAAAAACATTGAAAGTCTTCAAGGAAATTGTTGACTGCCTTTCAAGTGAATGTCTTTCCATCTCAAGCTGTGTCTAATACTCCACCTCTCCTGCCCTTGGCTGCCCTGAAATTTGGTAACCATTTTCTGATTTTTAACTCCTTTTTGATTGGAAGAAGTCTGCCAGACAGTCTACATTTAATTCTGATTAACTGTAAGGTACATGAAGCAGTTTGTCTCAGTTCGTGATTACATAGGGATCATTAACTAGGAAAGAATAAATGCAAAGGCTTTGGCCAGTTTGTAAGGATCATCCGTCAAGCACTTGGCTTAGAGTAGGCCTATCAAAGGATGATTTCTGTCAACCAAGAAAACCTTGAGTGATCTTAAAGACACTCAAGACAGGAGAGGTCAAGTGCTCTTTGACATATTCTAAGAGTTCAAGTTCCATGCTGTGTTTGAGTGTCCATGGCGGTATGTGCCTCAAATTGCCAAGAGTCAGTTCATTTATGGCATTCATGTCATCACATCCCAGTATGCTGTGGCAGCACACATCCCTAGCATCTCCTTAGCAACTGTTGCATCTCCCAAACACACTTTATTCCTTCCTTGGAGCAAGTCATGGTACAGATCATCCATCAAACCAATGTCTAAAAGGGCTTATCAGCGAACTTGGTCCTTTTCAATCCGGCTTGGAATATGTCATGGCTAGAGGGCAGCCACGGGGAACAGTGAATCTAACATGGGCTTCTGACAGACGAGATGTGTTCAAAGCTGAGCTCATCTGCACAGTCACTTAGACCTGGGAGACCTGTAGAAACCACTCAGTATATCCAGTGAGAGTTAACATCAGACAAACTGTGCAACAAAAGGCTTATGCGGGGATGCTCCTTTACTTGCTGGATAGGTCTCAAGGTCTCAGGGAGTGCGTGCCTCTCCATCTTGCTCAATCTCAGACATGAAGGGGTTGATCTAAGGCTGACATTGCATTCTTCCCCTTAGTGTTGATGGCTCTTGCATAATTCAATTTGGTAGATGCATGATGATAGAGACATCACAAGGCAAGCCGAATCAGGAACATACATGAATGCACAAACAAGCACGTGTCACAGCATTCATTTTGAAGCTGAAACTCCTGTGAGTTACTGGCATCAATTAACAGTACACCAAACTTGACAGAATAGGATCTGCCTATGCAAATCAAGTTGATTCCTTTATCATGTCCACTTCTGAGTGTCCTGCCACTGGCAGCAAAACAGGGATGGTCCATCAGTACTGCAGGCAACAAATGACTGTTTCCTGTTGGCAAACTTGTAGGACAAGTAGGACAAAGGGTCTGAATGTCTGCCCTATTTAGTTTGCTTCAAAATGTGCATGTTCATACTATTCAATGTCCAAACTGTGGAGTGGCAATCGATGCTGGGTGCAGAAACAAATTGTCCATAATCCACAATGGTAAATCAGTAGTGGTAGTCAGGGACCTGTAGTCACATCAAGCAACTGTCATGCATATCTCTTAAGTCAGGTGACATTTTGGGCCAAGAGTGACCTTCAGCAACTTGTAGCGACCTCAGGCAACTGGTTGCATTGGGCTGCAGTGACTCCACCAGTGTCTCTGAAGAATTCCTTCTTGAATGTTGATACATGTACATGTACGTCAACACTGTGGCAAGAGTTCTGTGTATGTATAAATATGAAAGCAATGAGAATATGAACAACAAATGAAAAATAATTAACGAAAGCTGTCTGCTACCCTGAATAGACGTATTACCCGCGTGGTGCAAGTATTTGGTGCCCCGATTTACAGCTTTTAAGCACAATTGTACAATACCAGGATTGCTGTATTAAAGGTGCAGCTTGTATGATTGATAGACCGTAACCCAAAAGAAACCTCCTTGCTGTAGATATCACAATACTATTAGGCACAATTCATTGGGTGTTTGAACAGTTGGAATTCATTTTTTTGCGGCATAAAAGCTCACTGAGCTGAAAGTTGAGTTTACATGAAAAGAAACACTAAACAGATTTTGACTGCTTATTGGAAAACAATGATGTAACAAGTAGAAACATTCATGTGGGATAACAAAATGGCTGTGAATCTCACCTTGCAAAGCTGGTTCTGTGACACTGATCAACTGTGCATTACAGAGACACTTGCACATCATGGCTATTTTTCCATTCTAGCACTGAGTAGGTGTCTGTGTGATTTGTGGAAAAAGAAGTAGAATCGTATTTTTCACTTTTGTACATACATGTATACCATTGAGAGAGAGCAAGGAAAGCTGTCACTTGGTGTGAAGGAAGAATTACGACTCTTTCTAATGGGTTCACATTCAAATCACCTGGATCAGCAGGCAGGAGTTTTACTAGACCCCCCACAATGAACTGAAATAACATGCACCATCTTGTCCACAGGCCAAGAAAACAGTGTACATTGCATTGCTAGACACAAGTGCATGTTGATAAGATGACTTTGAAGTGCAAGTTTGTGATTAACACATGTGTTCTTTTTGCTTTGTAAAAAAGATGGCACATACATGTACATGTGGTCCTACATGTACATGTATAACCTTGAAACCGTTAACTGCATGTACATCCATGCTTCACATTGGGAAGATTTTGCTTCAATTAGGGTTAATTAATATCCCCATCTACATGAAGAATTCCAAGTCACTACTCCATGTGACTTGGAGCTATTGTTATTTACATGGAGTCATAACACTGTGTTTTTAATCGAGCCTTTGAGGTAAATGATCCGGTGACGCAAATTCTGCTTTTTCAATCAAATCTTCCCCAAGAGAGAAACCATGAGGTACTTACAGCTCTTGAAAATACTGTAACAGAGGTTTCAGACCATGAAACCAATTCTTTTTTGGAAAAATCTTAGATTTTTATTCACCAACCTCTCGTTTCTAACTGACAACGATCGCACTGTTTGTGTTCATCCAACTGCACATGTATTGGCCCAATAGCCAACCAAGCTTGCTCTGCATGTCAGTCTCACCATCTTCTGTCACAGCCAGTGTTCTAGCTGGGATCATTTTAGTGCTGGGTAAATTTTTGGATTGCGAAGCACAGTGAGCGTAGCTCTCGCGGCTCATAGCCAGACTGGAATTGTGCCCTCTATTGATACTGCTGTTTGGCTGGTCTTGAGCCAAGACTATGAACATGTGTTCGCTGCCTCAGAGGAGGCTACATTATATCCCATACATGTAATTTCACATCTTACGGGTCTTGTAACAATGCTTGCTACCGGCAGATGTTCTCAATGCTTTTTGATCCTTGAAATACCATCAAATTGATACATATTCAGTAATATTTCAGGTCATTTTTTGAAAATCTGTGCCGGGCAGCACAGCCAATTTGAACTCGAAAGCCAGGAGAAAATTCACAGTACCAGGTGGTACCACCCGGTGCCGCCTTCCGCGGCTAGAACACTGGTCACAATTGCACAGTGTAGTGCATATCACATGTCCTGATGGTCATGTATTACCTTACAAGTCAACAACAAGGACCGCCATGCATTGAAAACAAGATGCCACCCCTTCCCCCCCCAATGGCTGGACCAACATGTGGAGACACATGCGCAATATAATAAACACAAACAGTCTGATTGATCATTGGGTGGAAATGAGAAATCGGTGGGTAACAAATTCAGATTAAAAAAAAATGCTTGGTCTCATGGTCTGAAACCTTTATTACACCATTTCAAGAGTTTAGGTACCTCATGGTTGCTGTGAGGGGAAAATTTGATTGAAAAAGCTGAATTTGTTTCACCAGATCATTTACCTCAAAGGCTCTCTTAAATAAACACATCACATACATGTAGTGTAATGACCACATGTAAACAACAATGGCTCCATGTTACACTGAGCAGTGCTTAAGGTTCTTCAAGTAACCCTCACCAGAACTGGTCAGGAACACCAAATTTTTTGACAGTAACTATCCAGTTGTATTCAAAACTTTATAAATGCTTGGCACAATCTGTCATTCCAAGATTTATTTCAGTAAAACTCGTGCCAAATTGTGCAGAAAGTTACACTTTCGTTCACCGTACTGTCAGACAGTCATGACAGTGCCTAAGACAGAAAAACGGATCTTTCTTCCCCTGTATTGCATGAAGGTTTCCTGATGAAAGTCTTAAAATTAAAGGTGATCCCAAACATTTATATAATTCTGCAAGCAACTGGTTAGTCTTTTCTGACCTTGTATTCTTTTCTTCGTGAAACTAAGTCCAGATAGCCTAGACAAGGAGGATTCCTTTCTTAGTGGTCCAGTTATCATGCGAGGCGCAAAATAATAGCGCAGCCCAATCAGCAGACGGGATCGACGGACCACGTGCATAACGTGCCCCGTCCGAAAACTGGCCCACAACAAGATTCACACGAAACTAAAAGAATATCAGACGACTCAAGGAAAATTTAAATCATACCTTGACGTTCTATCAGTTGTCCTGCTGGAGTGCTGTATAAACCGTGGTTGAAAAGATTCAACAAGGGCAGCAAAAGTTTGAAAATACTAAGAAAAATCTTAGGCAACACGCACCCGTGCATTTCTTTTAAAAATGGCGGAAAATGGAGGTTTGTTTGTTTGTTCATGTTGAAATGGCGCAAATCCACAAAGCCAGAATATGTACTCCACTAATGCAACAGTGGATTAACGTACGAAACAAACGTAGTTTTTTTTAGAAAAAATAAAATATAAACCCAAGGGACGTAAATCGCATACTCTTTATGACATTTTAATCTTGAGCTTATCAAAGTTTTAAACTGGCTTAAAGCAAACGGGTTGTCTCTTAATATTAAATGACGAACTACTGTACATGCTGTTCAGTAAAAAGCAGCGTCATGAACTACCAAAAATCCTTATAGACGCACAAATTGATAAAACTGGTTGTATATTGAACAGAACCTCTTATGGAAAAAAATTTATAATATTTGCAACACTATTTTAAAAAATATACGAGTTATATGTAAATTCGAGCCTCTTTTCCCTCGGGGTGCATATTATTTAAACTTTACAATATTTTAATTGTACTGTATTTATCATATGGGATATTAGCCTGGGGTAATTGTGGGGTTAGTTTAACCAGTAGAATACTTAAACTGCAAAAAAGTTTTAAGAATGATCCACTCTGCCACTTACTTGGACATAGCAGTCCTCTCTTTTATAAAACTCTCAAAGTAAATGATATATATTCCCTTCAGCTTGGGATCCTCATGCACTCAGTTAAACAATGAACAATCACCTAAATCCATCAAAAATGAAGAAATGCACCACCATTTCACCACACAACACAAGAAACTTCATCATACTTACCACTCTCAAACAAAATACAGTCAAGGATGCGGGGCCTATGCTGGGGTGGCATTCTATAAAGAATCTATACGTTCCAATGTAAATGTAAGGTGAAATTATTAACTGGGTATTTCAATTTTATTCAACTTCATTTAGTTTCTGTGTCTTAAAGGGTTATAAGACTTACTGTTTACACGACTTACTGATTTCTTGTCCAGTTTTACGTCATACTTAATGTGTCGTTGGTAATAATGTGTATTATTCCTAATTGGGGTCCCTACTCGACAAGCACTGCTTCTAAGACACCCCATCTACAATTATTTTCTTTCTTGTTATGTCTTTGCTACATGCTCACAGTTATGTGGAAAATATAAAATGAATGAAAAATCATCCCCATGGCACGGGCATGACCAGCCCCCTCGTTTGGTAGGTCCTATATTGGGGTGGTGCATAATGGATCAACTTTTTAATGGCTGACGCCTCCCCGTCTTGAGCAACTCCCCCTTCCCGGTCCCCCATTCACACACTTTCAAGCTAGTTCAACCACCGTTGGTTCCAGCCGGTGGCGTAAATTTGCACGTAAAATTGTAAACTAGGGAAGGGGGATGGGGCGGGAATTTATCACATTCAAGCTCAATCTTACTTTAGAATGGCATATTTCCCCCCTTTCTGAGTGATATTGGGTACATTTTGGGTGGATTAAAATACCCAGGATCCTCAGGGAGCGTATCGTGCCACCAATGTTGACCTTGACTGACATTTTCACCCCTTATAAGTTCACTATGACGTACTTGCTTTTCATTTCAGGACCTGAAAACACTTAGGCCCTATAACTGGTCACTATGCGAAATCCACTTAGAATTCTGTTCAACATGTTCATCGTGTTATTTATTGCAATAATCCATTTTGATCACGTACCAACCGTTTTAACAAACGAAAGTCACGCTCACCCGCACCAATCAGGTTAATTACAAATAAATACTACCACCATGGGCTACCAAATCAACTGGGAAGATTCAACATCAATTGTACCCGAAGAGTAGTCCTTCATAATACTCCAGTTGGAGTGGGAGTGTTTCGACTTTCCCGTATTAAAGGCCTGCTGGGGGAACTGATTTGGATGGAGGCAAATTAATTAGGATAGATGGGCTTGGGTTTGGGTAGAAATGCTTTTGAGAAACAATTGATTTGAAATGACTCCTATGATTCCAATTTCAATGCAATCTGGGTGCGGTGAGGGGTTAGGAAGATTGATTGGACGCCAGTGGTTGATGCTGGTATGAAATGATACGCAAGCATGACATCGGTTTCTGAAGAATATTATACCTTCTGATTATTGTTTGCAGCAACTACAGCTCATTATGTGATCAATATGCGTAATAAGCACCGCACAGGCGACATTTGTGTGTGGGGGAAACGTGTCTCATTGATGGTCAGCTATTTGTTGAGAATTGAGATTTCATTTCGTAATAACAAGGAGACAATTGAGAGAAACACATCTTTGTAAGCCCATGGGCCTAATAACTGACAACTCATTGCAGATAGTCGGCAAAGTTCAATAAATCCAATTTTGCCGACTGTTAGCCTCTGTATTGTCATCAATAGCAATAAAAGATTCCATTTATATGCCTGCGTATTAATTGTAACCAATTTCAACAAAGTTTGATTTTGAAGTTCCCAAGTAAATAAAGTGATGTTCTGGCAGTATTTAAGACCAACCATCTTGAGAAAAAAAAACTATCAAAGTAACAAAAGGTTGTTCAACCTTTAAATTTGTTTCTGGTTTACCTTTAGTTTAGGTTATAGTGACAGTTTAAGGTGACAGATGACCAATTAAGAAGACTGCTGCCTAGGAACCAAGCGAAGCAAACACTGTTGCAAAGTACATAGATAATTAGTCAAGGCCCAAATCTTGTTTTACGGACATGTTTTCACCTTTGATCTGGATGGTAGTCTTCGTTTCATAAATCCATAGCATTGTGTACAGTCCCAGTGCAACTTCACAGGCCAGGCACTTGTTTTTGGGGTCTATCTAATTTCTTTCCCCTTTCCAACAGTATGTAAAAAAAAACACAAAATGTAGTCTCACCTATCAGAAAGGCTATAAAAGGTTAGATGAAAAAACAAATCCGACGATTCACAAGTCAAAGTCACTGGTCATGACAGCCTAATGAAATTTATTTCACAGATAGAAAGTGAGGAGATGGTTCTGATGTCAAAAATCGACCGCTTCTTGTGTTCACAGCTACTGCAGTTTTCTTGAGTGTCATGGCTACGGGGTAAAGTGTTCAAAATGATAGTTGTTGTTGCTTTGGGATAACTGTACATCTGCCACTGGTGTGGTCCTCTTAGGTCAAAAACTAAAACACTTACATTTTTAAAGTGCACAAACCGTTTGAAAAATAACAAGACCGAGTGTTGCCTTTCTTGTTTCTTGTTAAATTGGAATTAACAAAAGACAAGTAAATAAAAAGAAACAAGCAAATAAACAACAAGCATACAAAACTGACAAGAAAATAGTCGGAGAACCTTTAATTGACATATTCATCATGAGCAATGCTACTTGTGTGGATCCAATGTCTAAGACTAGAACAAGAAAAAAAGGAACAAAAAAGACAACTGGAAAGCTTTCTCAGCCTTAATTGAAATCTGCCAAAGGTTATATATATTTCAAGCATTTGTTATGCATCTGTTCCAAAGATGTGGGCAATATGTATTTGTCACAATGTTTAAAAAACGTAATCTGATGCTAACAAATACACACCCTTCACTATATCTTTTGAATAATAATATTGTACACGTACTTGGAAAAAACTCATCCGGTTACCACTTAGTAATAAATCAATATACAAATATATAGATGTAGCTATAAAATACTGCTTACAATAATACCAAATAAAAAAAAAATTCTACATCTAGATGATATGATAAGAGAACCTTTCCTTAAATCTTATTATTTAAAACTAAACATAATGCTTTTATTATCTTGAAATAAATGACACATTCCATAACACATTCCTTAAATCTTATTATTTAAAACTAAACATAATGCTTTTATTATCTTGAAATAAATGACACATTCCATAACACATTCCTTAAATCTTATTATTTAAAACTAAACATAATGCTTTTATTATCTTGAAATAAATGACACATTCCATAACACATTCCTTAAATCTTATTATTTAAAACTAAACATAATGCTTTTATTATCCTGAAATAAATGACACATTCCATAATCCATTTTTGTCCACATTACAATGTGACATCACAGGCCACAGCATGACGACATCTAATTCTCAAGTCTCTCTGATGAGGAGAACAAGAATTCCACGCTATGAGTTCAACACATGCGGTATTGTTTCTATCAGTCTTTTCAGAATAAAGACAGCAACTGTCAATAACTGACTCATTGGAAATTATGCAACTGCCAAAAAAGAACATCACTAAAGTATAGTTTGCTTATTCTAGATTTGCATGCCCCTTCATATATGACTGACCAAAATATTATAAAATACTTCAAAATAGCTCAAAGTAAATAGTGCTGAATTTCTTCAGCTACTCAAAATCAATCCCATTAACCCAACTATAGACCTTTTAACTATTTCATTTATGCCTTCATATTTGACTCTGGCACAGTTAGGAATCCAGGTCATATTTAACTCCATACACATTGCCCTGGTGGCCTGTGCCATCATCCAATGGAATGGCACGGGAGAAGGCTGGTCCCGGGTCAACCATCTCAAAGACCTCATTGGTGTGAGCCTCCTCTGAACCAGTCTGGAATGTCATAGTCTTCTTCGATGACTGCCGGCCGCGACGACGACACCAGATGGTCAACACGAGGGCAACAAGGAGAATCATCACCGAGGAACCGACGGCAACGATGGTAACAGACGAGGCAGACAAATTGGCTTCTACAGCTGGTTAAAAATAAGTATCGGTACAAACGTCACAGTTTACAAATTCCTGATGATCAGGAGCCTGCCACCGCGTAATGTTATGGCTGAGACCGTCACAAGACCAAATACCAATTGGTCTACTTTACGGACCCTAGGGCTCATGAGTGACAATCAATGTCCTTTAGCAACCACATGCAATACGACCAATGAGTCGTTATTTCATAGAATTGGAATTTCCCTCAACACTGGTTGAACTGTGTTTTAAGTCGCATCGAGCAGCATGCACCATGCGCAACATTTTCTGTGTCAGATTTTTGTACTCTGCCTGCAGGGCACATACCACTTATATGGCAAGAGGGGTCACAAAATGTGCAGGAGAATTGATGACTTAAATCATTGAAAATATTTCTCTCGGTCAATTTGCCTTCCTCAGACCCCTATCAAGCTTTAAAAGCACTCGTTTAAAACAACTCCATTTACAGAAGCTTTAAATCCACAAGCTTCAATCTCAAAGCATGGATGGTTTATCCATTCAGTCAACTATGTCAGTGGTATTTCTGCAAGATACATTGGTCCTTGCCATATACTTACACATTGCTTCAAGAATTTGTAAGCAATAACAATTTCATGGGCAGTCACAGTAAAACCAGTATTCAGTTCTAATAAAATCAGTGAAAGCAAATTCCTACAACACAAAATGTCTGTGAGTCGGAAAACGTCAAACCCAGTGGGATTTTCAGAATTAAAGGAAAGGGAGAGTTGCTACTCACGTCCTGTGGTGACCTTTTTGATGGTGACTCTCAGGGTGCTGTCTGTGGGCGGTTCCTTGGTAGCTGGTCTCGGACCCAGGTAGACTACACTGGTGATGTTGACGGGCAGCGATGGGTCAGATATGTGTAGACTCAGCCCTTCGTACACTGACAGGGCCAGAGCATCTGCAGGCGTCATGCCGTCTTCAGAAACAGGGGCGGCAGAGCCGGTACTAGGAGAACCACTCTCCTAACATAAGGCAGAAGAGAAAGGAAGTGAGAATTAAACAAATATTCTGTGAGAGACATAACCTACAATGCACTTCCTGTATAATATATATCTCTATTGATGTCGGCAGGATGATTTTTTTTGGGAGGGGGGAGTTTGAAGGTTGGCAAAGCACTCATTGGCAAAAAATAATAACACTTTTTTTTCCAGCAAACTGGCCAATTTCCATCATATTCTTCTTCCTTTTTATATTGTTTGATTTGGCTTTGTTTTTCAGTTTCCATTTCTTGTCGGGGGGGGGAGTGCTCATTGAGAGCAAAACATGAAAGAATAGTTAGTGGCCGCAGAGGCCTTTGACAATGTTCCTTTTTGGCATTAATAGGTGTGACAAGGAGGTCTCAACAAGGAAGCGTTTCTGTGGCAGTCAATACAATTTTTCTAAATCTCTTGCTCTAATGTGACATTTTTCAGGTTAGGTCAGTACCAACTTTGTCGGAGTATTTGACATTTGAATGGAAGCTTTTTGGACTCACCAGGAAGATGTCCACGAGCACTGTGTCATCCGACGCTGCTCGCTTCTTGCGAGCTTCACGGCGAATGGAGCATTCAAAGGTGAAGCAATCAGCGACTGAGACAATTTCTGCGGCAGCAATGAGGCTGTCACAGAGTTGGGTCAGGGTGGTACTCTGTTGCGTGATAAACAACAAACAAGGATACACATTTCAATCTTGCATTTCAAACTGTCAGTCGGAAAATATGTTTATTGAATTAGTTTTTGGAGAGAAGGGTAAAGGTTAGCTCATGCTTAAGGCAAATGTCAAACAAGAGCTAATTTGACTCAGGGGGACATTTACAGCAAAATGTGCTCGAGTCCAAATGTGTTCAACTTCTGCTAATTCACAGTGCGAGTATTTGATTTGATGCCACAAACTCGCATTTGTGTTCACATGAAATGTGAACCGGTCTTAAATCTGAGAATGACATACAGGTATGATGGAGGCCAGCTCAGCGGAGACGGTCACTTCCGAACAGAAGGGGTTCTCGGCACAGTCGGCGTGAATGGTTCCCACGTCGCAGTACATGCCACTGCAAGGCTCAGTCACGCAAAGGGGAACTTGGTCAGACGGCACGCAGGTGGAACTGGCCGGGCAGTGGCCGTCTTCCGTGCAAGAGATCGGCTTAGAAGCATTCTTAGGGGCACAAGAGAGTTAGACATTGGTTTGATTTGATCTTTCCTGTTACATTTCAAATACGTCAGTTGAGCAGATGATGACACTGACAATAAATCTGTTTTGCCTGGTGCTGCAACATTACATGTACCAACGATGTATTTACACTGGACGTGTACAAAACACAAACAAAAACAACAAAGTTATGAGGTTTAAAGACAGGCATAGACAAACTCAACAAGATAGACCTATACTAGCCTGAGCCACTTGATATCAAGTGCTGCAGTTTAGGCCATCACAAGTATATCACTTGTCATCGAGTTTTAAGCCGAGTCACAAGCTTTCTGAATTAAATGTGAGCTTTCCATGGTTCACCCTGTTACTTGTGATGGATTCAACAATGCTGATTTCAACTTTGCTTTTCTTGAAGCAAAATATTTCATCTGATCAACTGGGCTGAAGCACCCCTAAGACATACCAAGGAGCATTTGATGACAGCTCCGGCCGCGCAGTTACACTCATCACATTTACCATACTCCCAGGTGCTCCCACTGGGTCTGGTCTCGCTGCCGTCCCAGCAAACTGGTGTGCCTGGAAGATCCACAAATTCTGACAAAAAAGGAGGACAAATACAAATGCGAATCAATCACTCAGCTCCAGTAATCAACACCTCCGGTATTCTCACCAATTTTGGAATCGATTCTGATTTCATCAAGGAATCACAATTCTGCTTGCAATCAGTTCTTGTCACTGGCAAATGTTGCATTCATAATGGTGAATCACCCAATGAAATATATCAACCAGGCATTAAATCTATTCGCATTTGAAAATTGTTTTTGTAGAAGCAAATAATTTAAAGAAATCAGACGTAGCCCTTTTTGTATTTGTAAAGTGCTTTCTGGTACCTAATCACGGGGATATAAAACCAATCACGACAGAGATCCCAATTCTCATCAAGTGGAGTCGTGATTCCGATTCCACATCCGGAACCGAGTCTAATCAATTCTTGCACAGAATTTCCAAAAGACTACCATGTGCGTATTTGTCCATCATCATTTGAACGCCTGTGCTTCAATATGCCTGGTACCCCTGTGAAAGCCTGAAGATTGGCTCACTTTCAACTTGCACTCATTCTGTGCTATACTTGTGTGCAAAACAACACGCAGGCAGATGTGACTGCTAGGGAGCAAAGCCTCCTCTGTTGAAGCACGCAGTCTGTGGGCTAGTAAATGAAATCTGCACTACTTCTGAAGTATTCCAGTCACTCAGTGTTGGCATTACTGTTGGTTGTAAACATAAACTAACAGAAGATCCTGTTTGCGCTTGCTTGAGCCCCAGGACGGAGGATTTTTTTTTTGTGGTCCTTTACAGTGTCTTGGGCAGTGTTGCGGTCTATCACAGAGTCCTTTCAATGTCCTTTCACAAGTCCTATTAAAAGCCGAATTTCCAAGACTGCTCATACGTAACACAGTGGGCAATGCCAAAGGAATGCTTTTGTAACAGCTCATTTGAAAAGCTTGCGACTTGGCTTTGAGACTGGATGACTTTCATGGACTTATTACAGGGACTTGTGATAGCCTCAACGACAACACACTGGCCATGCCACATAAGCAGGCATTACCACCCTCAGTGACAGATCTAGGTTAATTAAACATAAAAATACAAGTTTCGGATAGGGGCCAGGGCTCCGTGTGTTCCATTGTTGTCCTGTATTTCGATGATCCTGAATCTGCCTGACTGCCCTCAACACCTATCCATGTGATATAAACTTCACAAAGGCACCAGCCCGACAAGCTCTCACACTTTTCATGTGTTATACCTTAGTTTGAGGTGCCTACCTGCTTCCAACATGGCATGCCAGCCGTGAGCGTTCACTTGGTCGTCAGTCACAAAGTACATCCACACGGCATCTCCCTCGATGTAAACGGGCCCGGGTGACGTGTAGCCATCCAGTCGGTATATTACCCCCTGCAGGGTGGACAGGGGACCTTGATTCAGGCCCAGGGGGTATTGGAAGCCCGGACCAAGGTACAGGTAGTCCCTCCCGGTCTCCACCTGAAACGCCTCCGGGAAGGTCACGTTGATGTAGCGGGCACCCGGCACCCAGAGCTGGTAGAAACCCTTCCAGGAATTTGGGTAGGGCTGTGAGTAATTCGGGGATTTGAACCAGGTGGAGGCGCAGTCGGCACCATAACATGCGTACCGGGCGTCGTATTCTGTGTTGCAACAAAGAATGCATGTAAAAGCTTACAGAGATTTCTGTCTTTTTCTATGCCGGGAATGACCACCTCACACTGAGCATAGCAGATCAATGTCACAAGTTTACCAAAGAAATGAGACAAGGGAAAATAGAAATTTCATACAAAGACCAGGCTTTTGAAAATTATGAAGTGAAAACAGATTCTTCACAAGGAGCTTTTTCAAGAGATTTCACCTCCAGTCAAGAGGAAACTTGAGAGAGGCAATCAAACTGTCTCTGTAACAACCAAGAGTGGGTGATAATTCCATTCAAATGCTATCATTTTCTTCCTGAATCCTAACAGACCTCAATCCTCCAGTTTCAATATGAATTTACATCCCCCCAGGGGGTTTAGGATTAAACTGTGTGGCCTGGCTGGAACTACAGAGTTAATTAAAGTACACGAGTGTGTCAGACCTACCTGCTTGGACATCACAGTTCTGGCCCATCCTGTTGTTGTCGGCGCACTCACAGACGTAGTTTGGGCTACCGCCCATTCGCCTCAGACACTGTGAGCCTTCTGCACAAGGACTGTCAGCACACTCTGTGTGGAGAAATATGTGCCAACATCTTCAGCATGATACGACAGAATTTCCATCACATCCTTGAAGGGTATCAATGCTAGGAGATGATATTCACCCTAAGAGGTGGAGTTTTAGCCACGGACAGGGCAGGAGGTGATACAACTCATCTCTAAGGCCATAGCTGTCCCATGCCTGATCTTCATTCATTTTGATGGTGAAATTGAAGGTTTAATTCAGTCATTGTATGCTTTTGGTGTTTGGGCAATTGTTGTTCCACCTATCTCAGAAAAAAATGGACACCTGCGGATATAACTGGTCTGATTTTTACAAAATTGGTGTCAAAATAATTGTAAGACATTATTCAATGGGCTTGGCCAAAAAAATGCATTGCGACAAAACTAGAAAAAATGTCTCAAGGCAGCTAAGATTCTGTCCCCAACCTCTTTTAGGATTAATTGCACGTGTGTGCACTGGTGCACAAATAAGGCCGGAGGGCCATTCAGAAATCAGGAATATACTTGAAAATGCGTACCTTGTGCAGGATTTGAAGGTATTTAGTTTTCGTAGGTATTTGCTAAAAAAGAGTAACTGAAATTACCTTCAAAGACGCAATCTTGACCATTGCCAACAAATCCCTCATCACAGACACACTTTTGGATGCCATTGACTTCAGTGCATGTGGCATTCTCGTGGCATGCAGCAGGGGAGCACACAACCTCGCCAAACGCATCGGAGCAGGTGCATCGCATGGTACAGGAATTGGTGTAGTAATCGTCATTCAACTGCAAGGCAAGCAGCGTCCAAAGGGCAACAACATTGTGAGCATGGACAAATTCAAAACTTGACTTATGCCTCATACCACTGAGACCAGATGAATATATGTTGCTTCGCGTGAGTAATTGAGTATTGTATAAAATACCCTTGCCAGAGGATATGGTACACAGATGAAGTTGATCATCTCTAGGCTTGAAATGATAAAGGGAGCCTTGTTACCTGGCAAGGACGTCTATTTGGGGTTGAAAAACTGCCACAAGGGGTACACTTTAGTATATGAGTTACTGACAGCCGACAGTGTGTGAGGTCATTATTACTGACACCATGCTAGCCATCTCCCCCATCCCCAATAACACACAGGGTGTCAGTTTGTGGTATCAGTGTGGATACATGGCCTTGGATGAGATGGCATCAATATCATGGACAAAATTAATGTATGCATTCCTTGAAACAAAGTCCAGGGCAAACTCATATCCAGAAAAAGTAGTCTCGTGACAGAGCGAACAACGGTTGGCAAGGAGCTGGACTAAGTTCTGCTGACACAGTGACCTATGGTCCCTGTCTCAGGTGCTTGTGGCTTGTTAATCTACTGGGTATTGGATATCTATTCATTGTTATACAACAAGGCATCAAAGAAGCAGGAAAAAAAGGAAAAGTGACCGGGTTAAACTTGGTAAGACAAAGAAAATGACTGGAGTGAAATTTTATTCTGAGACTTCAAAACCCTCGGAAGCTAGCAAGACCGACACATATATTGCTGCAAATGTAGGAAATGACAGTCAGTGAGGAATCACTCCAAAGGACTCTGCCTCTCTGACGCAATTTTAAACCTCCTTACTGAAGTACAAAAGGCTAAGGAGAGATTAGTTAGATGTTCATTTGTGTCTTACCCGGAGATATTTCTGTTCATTATCATACTGACAACCGCACTGACTTCGAGGTACGCATTCATCACCATCCTGATAGAAACCTTCTCGACAGGTGCACCCCTCGGCACAGCGCAAGTTGCAGGGGGATATGTCTCCATCAGGGTCGCGACAGGTCGGAGGGCAGGGGTCAGCGCACAGGGAGTACTCTGCATTCCGCGGGCAATCTTGCGCTATTTGACACGAGAGAGGTCAAGAAAAACAGGTGCTCTGAACATCCTGAAATCAGATACTTGGATTGAAAATGAAAAAATAACAGAAACAAAAACAAACCAAAACTAAACCGTACGATTTTAAATTAAAACTTTTCTAACAAAGCTGTATATGTGATCGGCTCTAGGAAAATGAGTAATAAGTTCCCGGATTCAGGTTATGAGTTTTTGATATGGCTGGATTCTGTACATCAAAAGCTACAATTTGATATATGAATGACCCATGTAGTGTGCTGCGTTCCAGAGATACATGTATATGGACATACATGTATGTATATCAACTTTTCAGATTCAATACAAGCACTTTTTGAGAAAAAAAGCTCATAACGAGTAGTGCTTGGAAACACAAGGCTATGTAGGATTTTCTACTGAATGATCAATTTTTCATCTTTATTCATCAGTGTCCATGTATATACATGTAGTCACAAATTCTGGAAATATAAATGTTATAGAAGCTATTTAAAGAAATGTTGCCCTCTCCAAATAGAACAGGCTATAACATGTTTTGGCATTGCGTGACTTATTACCTTTTTTGCAGAGCGGGTCACATATATCATGTTATATATTTTCAATCATGTAATATTTTATCTGACCTTTTTTCCCTTACATTTTATTTTTTACAAATTGTGCACCAAAAAAATGAGTGCTTAAAGACCACTACATGATGCAGCACAGCTGCTTTGTACTTGTAGAATTCAGCTCAAAAAGAAAAGAAAAGATCAGAAAAATGCAATGATAAGTAAAATGAATTTTTTGAAAAAAGCTTACATCAATGTCACTGTAATAAACGATTTGCCTAGGACTTACTGCAGGAGATTGCACTTCTCCATTCACTGACAGCGTGACCCAGGTCCTGGCACAGCTGTGCGTAGGTAGCAACCACTCCACAAGCAATGGGCAGAGCCAGGCTTGGGTCGACCAGCACCGCTGCACAGACATCGTACCTGCAAGCCGCATAGAACTCAGCCGATGATGCTGAACAGCCTTGGAATGGGAAGTTATCTGACGGAAAAGAAAAACGCAGTGAAAATTCTCATTTTATCTTAAAATGACACACTCTTTGACGCCGGCTTTTTGTTGATGTTTTCTTGACTTTTCCTCTTCCCTTTGTTACATTTTTCATGCCTCCGACAAGTTCATTGAAGAATACTTCCGTTGGCAAGTGAATGACAAGTGACGAGCTTTTATAAGGATGACTCACCCCTGGAATCAAGCAGCGGTGAGCACACCGTATCAGCAAATTCAGTATCAAAAGCATTGTCACACTGGTTAGGTTGCTCTGTTGCATTGGCTGGACAGGGTAGGTTCCCAACAACCTGACGATTGCCAAAGCTTACTGCTGTATCAACCTAGAAGGAAACCGGTGAAAAGAGCCAAAGCTTCAGACACAAAGAAAGCAATCAAATTATACGGCCGTGTTAGCAGGCAAATAGGCACTGCTGTCTTTGGCTACGGCTATTTAGTGCAGCCTGTCAAGGGCAAAAACTAAAGCCATAGCCACAAAATGTCAAATTTAACCATAGCCTTAGAGTTACCCATTCTCACAATAGCTACAACGAAAGCACCAACTTGTATACCCTGCTAATGGTGGACATTTCCTCTTTCCCAAAAATGTATAGCATACTTAAGTGACAGTAGACTGACCTTGACATAAATATATATTAAAAATACCATGTGCTTGAATTCTCTTAAAGACTGGAAGGTGGTGTGGTTAGATATTTATAAGTCGGGTTCTTTTACGTGTGATAACGTTAAAAATGACAAAATTTGTTGTTTGCCTGATACAGTATGATGACTTGTTGTTGTGTATTAAGTATAAATCAACACCCTACCGTCTGTTCATTTCCATCATCAAAATCATCATCGGTGTTATTGTTAGCGTTGCCGCAGAGACCACAGAACTGAGTGGATCCAATCACGGCAGTCAGCTCAATGTCTGCACTGTATTGGCCATCCCATTTCAGATCAAACTGGTCAGGGATTTTTACAACCTGCAGAAACAAGGGAAAGCATCTTCATCAATGAATCTACGTGGCTGTCAGACAGGATGCATTTTGTCACAAGTTTTTGAATGAATTCAACAAATTTTTGTTTGGGCAAAAATCTTTTGAATATTGAGGATTTTCTTCAGAACCGAAACAGTTTCAAAAGAGTTTACATATGACAGTCATACATATATTTTGCAAACAGAGGTACTTTAAAAGTACCTCTGCACTCAGATTGAGAGAAAATCCAAATTCTAAAAAATTGCTAATCAAATAAAAAAAACCTTACAATGTAATTGCCCACACGACGGATCTCTACAACAGGAGTTGCATTAAAAGGTGGTGTCTGGACAACATCACTGACAACCACACCTACATCCGGAACCAGCTTAATCTCCTACAAACCAAGAAGAAGCAAATAATAAAATGGCAACATTGGGTGAAAGGGTTACCTCAAAAACTATATAAAAATGGTACTGGCCAATTCATCCCTTGACATTTAGTTAGTTAACCTATCTACCTTCAGCAGAAGCACCCCCTCATTGGTGGAAAAGAGCCATACTGGTCAGGAGTGTTCGTTTTATTGGTAGTGATGTGTGTCATGCATGCAACATGTGCAGTTCATACTCATTTGAGAACCAGCAAAAAAGGGGCCTGCATTGGTAGGATACTTGCGCCCTCTTTTGGTCAAGTTTGGGGCTCATACAGAACGGGTGGTTCCAGAACCAATTTTTCTTTTGATGAGAGCAAGACAGTAAAAATATAAACATTCAGTTCTCCGATAATCTCTCGTTAACTCGGTATAACTTCAGTCCATCAGTGCATTCAATGTGATCTGATTTACTCCAACATTTGGCGCTGTCCTTACCGTGCCCCCATAATTGATGATCAGCTCTTTCATGGTGGTGTAGGCCGAGCTGCCCACTCTCTGATTGACCTGAATCACGGAGGTTGTCGAATCAGCCTCGCAGAGCCGGAAGAGGTAGTACGAGCACTCGCCCATGAAGTCAAAATACTTGCCGTCAAAGGTACGGTAGTGGGGATCCCCATAGGTCAGGCAGTACAACGTTTCTGGTCAAAGAGAACGGCATGAGCTGTAAGCTTCATAGGACGAAATGTATCTCCCACACCAAATAAAAACAGATGCTATGAATTTCCTCTAATTAAAGAGAGAAAGTCAGGATGGCAAATTACAAAAGAAACCACACTGAATCCAGACACCTAGACTGAAATAATTCAACAGCAAGGTCACCCAGAATTAAACTGGCACTTTGAAGTTGACTTGCAGATGGTTAACTTTGGATGAAATTTCAATCAAAATGGGCAAATGATTGGAGCAAACTTTTGCTCTTGATATACGGCCAAAGACTACTAATGCTGACTCACTACAGCCATTTGAACAACATTTGTACGTCACTTAATGCCACTGCCTAATTTTCAAACCTCTAGGGCCACACACCTATCGAACAATCTTTGCTTCCACAAGAAAAAGTGCACAGTCGCTAGGTTCAAATATAACACACGGTCCACTTCCACCGACTTTTCAGACTATATGGGTGCAAACCGAACGTCAGTCGGAGATCAATCGGGGTGTCCGTGGCAGTTTAACCTGTCAGCCATGCCTGCGTGCACACGGACGGCTGTCTACACAAGCAAGACTTCCGAGCATGACTGCATATCATTTAGGAAGTAGAAACGGCAATTGATAAGTTTACCTTGCATGCAGTTCGTTCCAGTCCAGCCCCGCTGGCAGACGCAGGAGTAACTCAAGTTTTCCTCCACAATGCATGTTCCACCATTCTGGCACGGCTTTGCTTCACAAGGACTTGCTGTATTGGACAGAGAACACAAGACAACATGTATTTGAAAAGGATGTGATTGGAACCGAACCTCAGACACACTGTATGAGGAAGAAGGTAGATAAAAGACGGTATATTTGAAGTTCATAATTTGAAGTGAATGGAGTATGGATCTGGACCAGATTAATGAACTATGATCCCCTCACAAGAACCTTCAGTCAATCTGAAACCTTGTCAGACACAGACGGTGCTAGCTTTTGCTAAATGAACCTTAGGAACCTGATAAATTATTATTAAACCTGCAGCTTAAACAATCAAAGACATAGGCAAGTCTAAAGTTTCATTCTGTGGCAAGGGGAAGCCTGCATTTAAAGTATCATCTTCTAGTCTTGCCAGGGAAGAGAGTACAATATCCTTATCCTTCAAAAGCTGTAATGGGTGAAAATATATCAGACCGTCGTAAATCACATCAATCTTAACACATCACCTCCAAATCTAAGTGGCCAAGTGATGCATTCATACACCCAACTTGCTTGAATACAAACACGTTTTACATTCCAGAAATGACATATCCGACAACCTGTTTAATTAATAACCTAGGGCCCAAATCTGACCACAAAAGTTTAGAACCCCAAATGTGCTTACTGTTGCACTCCAAACCATTTCCAATGAGACTGTCGTTGCACACGCACTGCTGCACCCCGTCAATGATCAGACACTGCGCGTCGCTGTGACAGGTGGCATTCGAGCAAATCAGATCTCCGTCTGCTCCACAGCTGCAGAGGATTCCGCAGTTGTCAAACATGAAGGTAAAGCCAACCTGGGACAGGCGATGGGAGAATGATGACTGAATTAAGTAAGATTTTAAGCTTAGCTCAAAACAGAGAGACAGAGTGTGAAATAACAGTCTGACATTGGCCAATTTGTCACCATTTTTGGTATCTGTCGGACCCAAAGCAGGTGTGGTTGGAAAAAATGATAGGTAAAAATGTAAACTGCAGGAAAAGACCTCTAGGCCCAAATCCTGTGCGTGTTTTTAGCCTGGTTTTGGTATTTATGACATAAACTGTGACAGTGTTTTCTCATGAGACCACGGTATAAAAATGCCAATAATGACAGAATGAAATGAATCGTGCCAGCACAAACTAACTTACAACTGGACTTATTGACTTATCACTGGAGTCATACTGCACTTGGGGGGAGGTAAGCCTACAGTCAAGTGACTTTTTTCTGGTTCATTTTTCACAAACTCCACCACTTTTTGAACAATAAAAAAAAATCATCAATTACAAACCTGAATACATTGCTCTCAAGTATAAAAAAGAAGGATCCCCGACATACAAACAAATGTAATGCAAATTTGATGATAATACATACTGGTACGACAGTCAATTGTGATATTTCACTGGGGAGGAGACAACCGCACTCTTCCTTCGGCACACAGCGGTCATCGCTCAGGTAGTAGCCTTCATCGCACTCACAGCCGTCATTGCAGTACGGGAAACACTGTCGCGGGTCTTGGTACAACAGTTCACCCAGACAAGACGGGGGACAAGACCCGATGCAGGGGGAGAAGTGGGAGTGCTCGGGGCATTCGGAGACTGAAGGAGATCGAGAAGAAGAGAAGGAACGAGACAAGGATGAAATAAGGGTAAGGTCATCAAAACGAGCAAAAGGCTTGGAGCTGGAAGCCGAGTCTAGACAACCTTTTACAGTATTTATAAGTTATCAGTATCACTCAACAGTGTCGATATATTGTCATTACCCCTGCTTAACGGGCCATAAATATTTCTGAAACCATTTCAGCTCCCTGGGGAGTAGACAAGCCCCCCCACACTGCCATTTCAGGCAAAAACAGATGAGCAAAACAACCATATCTGCCCTCACAGGTACCCCTTTACTCGACAGTGGAAAGAGGGATACGTAGGGGTAACGTGACATGCCAAAAGGTCGCAACATGTAACAACCTGCTCGGATTCGAACCTCAACCCTAAAGCTACAAACCCTAACCACTAAGCCACACATCTCCATGATGTAAAGATGGATACATTAAAATTTCTGTCAATAAAATTGTCTCCGATCCATCAGCCCTTGTCCCCTCAGGGAAACTCCTTCAGAAGTAATTTTCAAGGATTCTAATCCATACATAAGTTCTCTTCTTTTTCAAAGTCACACACACACAGTTCTAAATCACTCTATCTGTTGCTTTAACACCGCTTTCTAGGAGCTATTTTCATTCAAGTTTTGAGTGCCTGAATACTCTCAACAATTTGGGTCCAACAGAGAATCTGTACACTATTTGTACAGTTTTGTATGATTATGATGGCTCATTGTTTAATTTAAAATGATATTTCATGATTCAATGTGTCGACTTTGTCAGATTTCTCCATGCTTACAGCAATTTCTTTCTGTCCTCCACTGGTAGCCAACATCCACCCCTGCATTGATGCACCTCTGTGCGTAGTCTTGGATGTGTGAGCAGCGAGCCGAGGTGTCTGGCAGTGACTTACAGACGTCAAAGACGCACTTGTCGTAGAATGGCTGGAATGGAATCACTTCGTGACAAGAAGCCAAGGAGCCTGTCAGGACAGAGAAAGAGGTCGGAGATCAACAAGAGCCAAAGTGCTCCACTGTTGGTAAACCCTCTCAGAGTTTACTTTTTGGTCATCATCCTTGCCAAAACGTAGCATACGTCCATGTAGCCATAATCACATGTAACTGGCTAGAAGGTTGTACACTGCACTGACATGACTTGCTGCGTGCATTTTGCTAGAAATCTGACTATTATCTTCAATTTTTCAAGAAACGGAACCCTGCACACACTGCTTTGGTGTGACTGCAAATCAGAATTTGTCAATACGCACGGGAAAAATTCATTAATTTGTAAATGGGTTTCAACTCAGCTGAATTTCAATACCAACATTTCTCCAACTCAAATTCAGTTTGCATAGGCATGGGATCCAAGTGCGAGCCAAACTAAATGTTCCAACCTCAACAATCTAATGGTCTACATATACTGGGTAATGCTTGCTTGTCCTCGGGTATCTCCTTCCAAGCACAGATTTACACCCACATACAAAATGACACACATTTATTTTATGTGTATACCTGCGAGAGTACTCTCAAATGGGATATTCTTGATCACTGCAGGATCATTGTAAATAACCGTCCAGAATGCAGACAATCTACAACTGATTATATTCTTTACTTTTTGAACTCCAAATCATCATTTCTGTGTTACACCCGTATTGGTTTACTTGGTGTGTCATCTGAATTATATTATTGCTGGCAGAATTCAGGACTTACCAACGGTGTCTCTGATGGCATTGCAAGCATTATCAGCAGCAACCATCAAAGTTGAGTCTCCACCACACTGGTTGGGAAGCTCGACGGCAGCTTCACAGGTGCTATTAATAACAAACCAGCTGTTGGCAAAGTCTACTGCATCTGAAGTCTGGAAAGTATATGTGTGACCAAGAAATTACAAGTGCGTAAGTATCCTTAACGATGATGCATTTTGTGAAGGAGTATATAACTGCATTTTTAAAATAAAGGATCAACCCTTCATTTAAAAAATGGTGCATTTTGCTCCATCAAAACAGCAGGCTTTGCAACACCCCATTACCATTTCTTAACACTGCTTATTTCACCAGCTTCAAGAACTTCTGCATAAAAATTTGTCTCAAAATAAAACTCAAATGCCCTGAATTTTCCAGCAAGTGATCTTGACCTTTATTTTGATGTGTCAATTAAAATTTCTATGGCTTTTTCCCTGTTTTCAAATTTATCATATTTAATGCATGAAGCAAGCAAACAACTAGGACTTCAGAAAATAATGGAGATTACTAAATTGTACAAGACTTTACTCAGGACGCAAAAAACAATGAAAACTAATTCCTCGTGCACAATAGAAGCACATTATTTACAGAACAAGTTGGCAGATATCTACATGGTGTGACTGTTGGTTCAATTTACAACCAAACCCAGGCACACGTCAATAAGAAGTACATTTCAAGTCAACATCAGCACTTGCAAATTAGATTTAAGACAATCACATGATCACATTTTCCCCTAAATTTCCACACATTCATGGGCAAAAAAAGTGAAAGTGATGTGATGCTATGCTTTACTTACAAATTCGCCAGTCTGCTTCAAGAAATCATTTGAGTTGTTGCCATCATAGAATCCACACAGCCCGCAAACTTCACCGAGTTTGCTATGTACAAATACATCCAGATGGTTATAACCATCCCACCTCAAGACCAGGTCAAGGGTGTGGTCTATTAACACCTGTCAATTCAGATTGATATCAGTGGTAGGATAATTCTCAACTGAGCAATAACAAACCTTCATGTGGTGTTCCATAACTCAGCAAGTCAAAAATATCACGTAATGTAAAGATGCTAGTCAGCATAACTGAACATCAGTAATCTTAGACATGCTCTCTAATCTTTGTTTCTTTGTCATTTGGGGTGGACTGATTGTCCTAGCTTGCAGCATTCAGGCTGAGTCAGGCCGGACACTTCTACAATGTGACCAATCCAAAGGCACATAAAGGTGCCTTGGGCAGCTACTGAGTAACCCGTATCTATCCACAAAGCACAGAAAGACAATTGAGACTGTTACTGTTGGCATCGTAACTCAATGCAACTCTTTCCAACCTTTTCATCTGTGCTAGTCTCTTACAGAAAAACAAAATCAATAATACACTCATGGGAGTTGGCAGAATGTTTTCCTTGGGTAGGGGGAAGGAGTTGGCAGAATGTTTTCCTTGGAAAGGGGGAAGGAGTTGGCAGAATGTTTTCCTTGGGGAGGGGGAAGGAGTTGGCAGAATGTTTTCCTTGGGTAGGGGGAAGGAGTTGGCAGAACGTTTTCCTGGGGGAGGGGGAAGGAGTTGGCAGAATGTTTTCCTTGGGGAGGG
The DNA here is from genome assembly GCF_054643075.1 of Acanthaster planci. Lineage (NCBI taxonomy): Eukaryota > Metazoa > Echinodermata > Asteroidea > Valvatida > Acanthasteridae > Acanthaster > Acanthaster planci. The sequence goes on along the minus strand of NW_028257743.1, from coordinate 13,703 downwards.
GGAAGGAGTTGGCAGAATGATTTCCTGGGGGAGGGGGACGGAGTTGGCAGAATGATTTCCTGGGGGAGGGGGAAGGAGTTGGCAGAATGATTTCCTGGGGGAGGGGGACGGAGTTGGCAGAATGTTTTCCTTGGGGAGGGGGAAGGAGTTGGCAGAATGTTTTCCTGGGGGAGGGGGAAGGAGTTGGCAGAATGTTTTCCTCGGGGAGGGGGAAGGAGTTGGCAGAATGTTTTCCTTGGGGAGGGGGAAGGAGTTGGCAGAATGTTTTCCTTGGGGAGGGGGGAAGGAGTTGGCAGAATGTTTTCCTTGGGGAGGGGGAAGGAGTTGGCAGAATGTTTTTCCTGGGGGAGGGGGAAGGAGTTGGCAGAATGTTTTTCTGGGGGAGGGGGAAGGAGTTGGCAGAATGTTTTCCTGGGGGAGGGGGAAGGAGTTGGCAGAATGTTTTCCTTGGGGAGGGGGAAGGAGTTGGCAGAATGTTTTCCTTGTGTAGGGGGAAGGAGTTGGCAGAATGTTTTCCTTGGGTAGGGGGAAAGAGTTGGCAGAATGTTTTCCTTGGGTAGGGGGAAGGAGTTGGCAGAATATTTTCCTTGGGAGGGGGAAGGAGTTGGCAGAATATTTTCCTTGGGTAGGGGGAAGGAGTTGGCAGAATGTTCTCCTTGGGTAGGGGGAAGGAGTTGGCAGAATGTTTTCCTTGGGTAGGGGGAAGGAGTTGGCAGAATGTTCTCCTTGGGTAGGGGGAAGGAGTTGGCAGAATGTTTTCCTGGGGGAGGGGGAAGGAGTTGGCAGAATGTTTTCCTTGGGGAGGGGGAAGGAATTGGCAGAATGTTTTCCTTGGGGAGGGGGAAGGAGTTGGCAGTATGTTTTCCTTGGGGAGGGGGAAGGAATTGGCAGAATGTTTTCCTAGGGGAGGGGGAAGGAGTTGGCAGAATGTTTTCCTGGGGGACGGGGGAAGGAGTTGGCAGAATGTTTTCCTGGGGGACGGGGGAAGCACTCCTCAGCAGCAGGTGGTCAATTCTGAGATATACTCAACCAAGTTGATGTTTTTCATCCCCTTTTCTCTCTTTTTTGTTTCTCTCATTGTTTTTGTTTCCATCTTTTCCATTATTCCTTAGAAATAACCATGAATACACAGTGACGTAAATAGGAAAAAACACATTAACAACAAAAGTGTTAAAATATTCAGCCAGACAAAAGTAACACATTAATGAGAGGGTATAAATCAAAACAAACATCCTTCGGCCTGCCTTTTCCAATTACTTGACTTTTGATAATGCGTTATATTTACTCACCAACCACGAACCACTCAAGTGTATCTGAGACCAAGGCAATATCAACGGAGGGATAACTCGGACACCATTGATGAGAAGGATCAGGCCTTGGCGGATTTCAAGATACTAGATGAGACAGATGGAGTTAAAGGTAGAACAGGTTAGTAGATTCAGTAATAGGGGTATATGCCACACTGACTTCTGTCACAGTCATTGTATCTGGAGGCCAAGTCAAGTTTCCATTTCTAAGAAATGATATTACACACACATGATGAATGTCTATGATTGCCAAGGTGAGAATAATTTCATGAGGTGACGGACAGAAAATGCCCACCAAGTGTGTGTGGTATAGTGTTCTTTGCATGTGTGAAGAGTCCTTCGATGCCCACTGAGAGCGTAGTCAAACAGTATATTCAATAATCACACTACTGAATATACCACATAAGTCATGTCCCCTGAGCGATACTAGCATACAGAGACGTTACAGAATTTCCAGGAAGGTTTTTGGCAGTAATAGGCTTGCAAGTATTTATGTCCTTGGCACATGTGGAATCAATCATCATGGCTATAATTCAAATTAGAATGGGCACAATGCAAGCACACCACAGGAAAAATAGAAACAGAGAAAACTTTTGAGCAAGGAAGCACAGAGTCTTCAACATAATTACTTAAAAAAGAGAGAAATGAGGAGAATGCTTTTAAAAGTATTAATCTGCTTTGCTTGACTTCTTCAATGACTTAACAAAATGGCTGTGGTACAGAAATTCTATCTAATGACAAAGCATCAAGAGTGCAGTGTAAAAAGGTCTGACCGATTGGCATTTTGATTCTATGGGGGTCGATATGAGCCAACTGAATGGATTTTATTTTCAAACCCACTGATTCCTGTAACTGTGAGATTTCTCCCAGTCTGTGCAAACTGCTACTTACATAGCCATTCTCCTGGGAAGTGGAGAGAATTCTGACCATCTTTATGGATGTGACATTGGGGTTAGTGTCAAACCTCTCTGTGACCAGGGTCACAAAGAACTGAGGGACATCCTGCTCAAAGACGTTGTGCACAAGGACATGCTCACACTCGCTACCAAAGCGATATCGGACTCCGTCAAACGTTTCCACATGGGGGTCACCAGACACAGTGCACCGGGCAAGAACTGAATACAGAGCAGGGCAAACAGGAGGGATGGCCATCAGTAAAGAATACAAATAATGACAAATTATGGGTGCAGTGGTAGGAATAATTTAATGGGGAGACAGATTAAGAGTTTCTTTTTCATAAGGAGAAGCTGAGTGAAATAGAACATCAAATCGCCTTCATTGTTTTATGTAATGCCTGAATAAATCCTCTTTGTACACAAGTCTCCGTTTTTAACTTCAAAGTTCAGCACACAAGATACAACATTAAGTGTCATGATCCAAAGCTTGACTGAAGTTTTGTTTGTGTGCTTGGGAAGTCACAACTCGTCCTCCCCTGTGTTCCTGATGGTCTCAGAGATGATTTTTACTAAATCAGACAGTGGCATGGGATTGGCGACCCACCAATCACACGATGGCAATGTATGTCATACAATAAATGACTTTGTCATTCTTTTCAGTTTTTTGTTTCAAATTCCATGTTGTCTACCTCTATATTTTGAAAGACTAACATTTGTGAGCAACAAAGTAGATTCAAAACATGCATGTACATTTTCGCTCTGGTAGATCAACAGCAATGCAATGAGATTAGATTTTCAGATTTCATTCAGCTTTTGTGTCTCTTTTATGAGTTGATTTGAATGGCTTGCAACATGAATTTCGACTGTACAGCTTTTGATAGACCTCATTTAAAGGACTTGCAGGGACTTGTGATGGATCTGACCACAGCGTTGACTCTTACCCGATTCACAATTTTTACCGCCATATCCGGCAGGGCATCGACAGAGGTAATCGTCCTTTCCTATGATGACACAGGTGCCGTTGTTCTTACATTGATCAGGGTGGCAGGCATTGGCTGCAACAGAGTGGGGAGAAAAGTAGAAATCAGAGATAGAAACCTGTCAAGAAAGAGATGTGTACACAGCAATCCATGTGAGATACACCTGGCGATCAAGAGAAGTGTCTACATGAGCAACAGCATGAATTGAGCTTGAAGATGAGCCGGTGTTCACATAGGCTCAATTTACCTCTGCATCCACCACACCCATCATCTTCATATCCAGGCTTGCAGTGACAGCCGTATTTCTCCTCTTTGACTCCACAGAAGGCACCCTTGGGGCATCCTCGCTCCCTGCATTCAACGCGGTTGCCTGGGTGACAGGTGCAAACAGATTCGCATTCATGCGAGATGAAGACCTCCGATGCCTGTTAAAGAAATCATGGGAAATCGCGAACTTAAGCAAACTTGCCAGAGCGTGAAATTATGGTTGGAGTTCAGACGCTGCCAAACCACCGTTGGTATCTGTCCAACCAAAAGCAGATGTGCCCAGCCCATTACCACATGAAGGGGCACTTTATTTTGTAAGGAAAGTCAAAGCCAGGCTTTTGAGGGCATAGTTGGCCCCACAATGTTTTGAACCCACAACATCTATATTTCAAAAGGGAACAAGCCTTAGAGGCTGGACAAACGTCCAAAGGAAATGTGAAAGTCAAAAAAGGTAAAAGTCCCAAAAGTAAAATCCTGTAGTCTATACTTCCACTGATTTTTACGCTTATGGCATTTCAACATTAAAGTTTCTCAAACACACTTAGCATTATACAATCATAACATTTAAACTTTAAACTATGCGACAGTGTTCTCATGTGACCTTGGTACATGTCTGATCCAAATCTGGTCATGGCAGGACAAAATTGACTGTGCTGAGTACGCTTTGTCCAACTACTTTTTTTGGCCTGATTTCAAGCTTTGCTTGGGATTATCTTTTTCTGCCATGTGGCTTCCATTACAGAGTCCATAAAAGAAATCACTAACCTTGCGATACTGCCCTTCATAGAAGCACCCACAGTGATCTTTGGGGACACACTCATCATCACTGAGGAAGAGATGTGGGGCGCAGGTACAGCCTGCTTGGTGCGGGAAGGGGCAAGGTAGACTTGCCTCCAAGATGACACCCAAACAAGTCTTGGGACATGCAGGGGTGCTTGGTTCAAATACCTGACCATCCGAGCACGGTGGTTCTGGAAAGACGAGTGATACCAAAACATCAGTGAAGAGTGATATTAAAATCAGTGACAGCACTTCAATAGAAAAATTGCTCTTAATAGCTGCTAAAACGTAAAACTGTTAAAACTAAACCAGCATTATGTGATGTTCCAGAGTAAATATAATTTTAATTTCAATATGCATCTACAGAAATTGCTCAATGATAAATTTGAAGATGTAGAATAATTAACACATGGGCAGTTTTGATGTATAACTCCAGTCATCTACAATTTTGTGGACAACTAGGAAATCATGAACAGAAGAAAAAAAAATGGCTGAACAGATTCTCTGAGTGGAATCAACTGGCCAACCAACCACAGAAACCGGGAGCTCTCCAGGGGCCAACGTCCAGGCAGAGGTCCAGGCAGGCCGATTCAAATGTCCACAGGCTGCCGCAGATGAGTGACCGATTGTCAGGGTTGCCGGAGGCACAGAGAGAGAAGACACAGTTATCATAGAACAGCATTGAGTCCAACTCCTTGCCGCACTGGGCAAAAGGCCCTGGGAGAGAAAAGAATGATGATATAAAGAAACTCCAAACACACAATATATTCCTCCTTGTCTGACTGTCTGACTGGTCTACAGCAATTTTTTTTCTGGGGAGAAAAACAAGAGCATCAAGAATCCAAAATGGAGATCTGACAGAACACGACATGTGAGAGATATCAAAGACTAGTGGGCTTTGGTTTCCTCAAAATTCATTAAGCCTCACCCAAGGAAAGCTTGCAAAATTGTTCTCACAAGTTCTTCGACAACACTTAGCATACTCAGGTCAAAACAATAACATGAAGAGTCAAATTTATCACTGAAATAAGTGCAAATTATGAAATTTCACTAGGGGAAAGGGGAAGAGGATTTTGATGAGTATAAAATCATCAATTTGATGGAAAGTTTCCTAGACAAGTTTGATCTGGCTTAAGAAGATACAAGTCCACAATAACTGATGATACATTACCATTTTCATCGACGATGATGGCACAAGTTGAGCGTGCTGCGGCCAATTCAATGTCCCCATTGCACGCGTCCTCCACGTCACTCCCGCGGTCCTCACACTCCTCAGGATTCACGACCCAACTGTTCCCAAATTCCACAGAGTTGCTGACCTAACCAAACCAAAATGCCAAAGACAGTGGCTCAACAATATTAGTTTTGCAAAATATGTTCAGCCTACCCAGGGTGTTTGGTGTAGGAATACATTTGACTCTATGGATCCTTCCTTAGGGAAAATTAGGCCTAAGGGAGGACGCAACATTCAGCATTCGGTAACTGGAGGTTTATCTCAAGATTTTACAGGATTTTGGGGTACCACAGGGTAAACCTTGAGTTTATTTTGCATTTTCATCTTGGAGAAGTTGTTAGATAATGGTTAGAGAAATTCCAACCAAGTTGTGGGAAATTCTTTGAGTCCAAACAACAATGTTGGTCTCTGCTATAGCGATCTGATACATCAAAAGTAGTTCCTGAACTACTCTAGCAACAGGTGCCAATGCAACGACAACGCTACTGCAGCAACGTTGCATGTCATTGCAGAGTATTAAGTGGCAATCAAAGTTTTTAAAACCCAACACTGAATTGCGATTTGAGCATGCTAATAAAAGATGCAACCCACCCTTCGTCCATCCGGTGTCTCCTCCAGAATATTGTCGGCATTGCCATCTGCATTACCACAGAGTCCACACAGCGACACATTGGCCAGCAGTTTAGTGTCTAGCCAGACGTCCACCTCAAAATACCCATTCCATCGCACAGTCAGACCATAAGGCGTGGTCAACAACTACATAGTAGGGAGCAGTGGAAAAATATGACAGGTAACGCCTACTACAGACAGTTACAAGTTACAAAAACTCTGATGCAATAGCCCTTTAATTGCATGCACTGTTCAATTCTTTAAGTTTGAGACCATTTGGTTGTTCCCTCATTAAACTGATTATTAAATTTACAAAGCCAAACTTGATAAAACTAATACATCCGGTCATGCAAATTTACTGCTAATTCTACAGAAAGCTATTCTTTGTTTGTTTAAACTATGATTAACATCTCTAGCAGGTTGCTCTTTCCTGGTTGGAAATTGAAGGAAGCTAAATCTATTAATATATCAACTAATCACTTAACTAATGAGCTGAAAACTCAAGTTAAGCTCAGAACACAACACCCATTTGAATTATCCATTTACTGTGTACAAATATCCTCATTTAAAGATCATGATGACCATGTTCAATGCACGTTCACCACTGTGTAAGGCACTCACCATGTGGGTGCCTGACACTACGTGAATACCCTCATGCGCAAAAGGAGTGTTGACAGGTCTCCCTTCCACGGTCAGTTTCTTGTGCTGATGCAGGCCAAACTTCTGCACAGGAAGAAAAGAGACTCCCATTGAAAAAAAAAAGGCTTGCCTGCAGTAATGATGGCACTGCGGGCTTGAGATCAGGGATCTGGGATGCAGCGTTTTATACTGAGATGCATTACCCCAGATAACTCTCAGTATAAATTGCTTATAGAATCGTCACTGTTTCTTAAGATAAGTTTTTGAGCTGAACCTCTTCAGAGCTTGACGGCTATGGTCAAGCAACTACGATGCACTTGAATGGTCGACAAATTTCAAGCATTGTGAAAGACATGTAAGTGAATGTATCCTTTTTAATTCACCACTTGGAAGACTGAACAGGAGTACCAATGCTCTAGACTTTCAAAATGGCTCATCACAGGATTAAGATGAAGAAAAGTTACAAGTGAGTGAAAGTAACATCTGACCATCCTCTGTTTTGTTATTTACCCCTTGGGGTCTTTTCTGACTTAAGTAACCCATCCCACCCCTTGGCGTTCCAATCCTTGCAGAGACACTCAATGAACAACATTTCATCTGCTTACCGGGCCATCGTGGCCACTTTGCACAACCACTTCCTGGACTTTGGTCAGCTCCTGTCTTCCTACCACCTGCTCGCTCCGGATATACACCCTGAATAAGGGCTCCTTTGAACAATCGGCGGCCAGTGTGTACCAACAGGTGCCAAAGAAGTTGTAGTTGGCTCCATCAAATGTCCGGAAGTGCTGCGGACTACCGTACACACTGCACTCTTTGCGCGCTGGAAGACAAACAACAGAGAGTTCAGAGTTCTACTTTTTGTAATTTTCAAATGTAATTTTCCATGGGATCACTTTCCTACCGTTCTACCAACTGAGCCAGAAAAGTATGTACTGTCAGTCCCAAAGGGTCGTAGCTTTGGTTTGAGGGGAGTTAGTCAATAGCCATGAGACCTATGTGTACCATGAGATCCAACCCACAATTCTGCCAATGACAACGTCAGAAATGTTGCAAACTGAGACAATGTGGCAAGTGCAGTTCACTCAGGGAGGAAAACACCTTTTTATTACAAAACATGGAAAACCGTGTTTTCAATACATTTATTGATTGCTCTTTTCTGAGGACTGTCTAAACAGAAAACTCACTTCATGACCAATTACATTTAGTGAATTATTGCCAGAACACTGTGCAGGACCAATCATGGAAGCATTGCTGAGTTTAATCATGAGACAACTAAGATGATTCATAGCACTAGATTGGTTCTCAATCCATTGATTGATTGCTCTTTACTGAGGACTTTTTATTACCAGAACACTGTGAAGGACCAATCATGGAAGCATTGCTGAGTTTAATCATGACACAACTACTCCTTTTCCAACATGCCTTGAAACCAACATTTCCACATGAGTAAATTCCCCAAACGCTAGTATTTATTACAGCTATCATGCCATACAATTACGTCTGTGGTTTTCCAAACAGGCATTACAGTGTGTGATGAACACGGTTGTCAGTTATTTTCAGGAGAAGAAAGTACAGGAAACATGTACCCATCCCCCCCCAAAAAAGGTGCCACGTACCTCTTTCACAGTTCATGCCCGTCCAGGCTGGCTGGCAAACACACACGTAACTGAAGTTGCCTGTAACTTCACACTTGCCCCCGTTGACACAAGGATTGCTATAGCATGGATCCACTAAAACAAATATGAAAAGCACAGGATATAAATACAGAGAAATCTCAGTGAAATCAGGGGCAAATCATTAAATAATTTACGAAGCTTACATATGGAATACAGGATATATTCAAATTGAAGTTATTCAATTAAAACTGTGCATTTTTTTTAATGAAACCTTGATTTTAACATTTTATTCCTTTGGTCTTTGAAGAAAATGTAGACACCAGCAATAACAAGACAAACAGTGCGGTAAATTTTTCCTCTAACAGACAGCACACGATGGGAACCACAACATTTCTTCACGCTTGCTGACTATGATGTAAGGTCCTCACAAATAAGGAAAACCAACTGGGTTAATTTACCTCACGTGATAATGGAGACTTCTTGGTTTACTTTCAGGCAAAATATGTATGTGTCTATAGAAAAGAAAGAGAAATGCAAGTACCCGTGCAGATGGAGCCATTTCCAACATATGGATGTTCACAGTGGCAGCCATACTGCCCATAGTCATCAGCAGTGCACTCCGACTGACAGTGGCATTCTAGGGGCCGGCACCGGAAGGTACCACCGTCGCATTCGCACTTCTCCCTGCAGCCGTGAGACACAAACTCCTGGCCGTCCTAAGAAATGAAGGATTGAGATGCGATCAAATAAACAGCTCTTTAAATCTCAGATAAAGACAAGAAAGCCACTGACATGGCTCAGACTGCTGAAATGCATTTCCGTATGTTGAAGCTTGAAACAACAGGCTAAAAATTCTCACTGTGATCCAGGTATGTCTCTAACCGGAATGGACCATTCGAAAGCGTGCCCAAGATTTGACCAATGTTTCAACTGGGGACACGCGTTGTTCCCAAGGTCATTTTAGTCACAACAGGTATGTTCCTAATTCAACCAAGCAATGCTTTTGTCAGAACTTTAAGATAAACTGAACCATACAGGCTGTCCTGTCCTTGCAGTTTTCATACATGTCGCTGCTAACATCTGCAAGTAGAAAGAGCTGACTTGAGTTTACATGTGGGTGCGTGAGCAGCAGGTAGGACTTTTGGGTAAGTGAGAGCATGCTCTCGCTCACACCAGGCGTATAACTCTCGCATCTTTTTTTTTTTGTTTGTTCAAGATGGCAAAAAGAGGACTGCTGCCTATTCACGCAACCTGATCCGAGGAAAATGCGCATACAACGTTTCATCTGCTCCCCACTGTAGCATGAAAAGTCACAGATGCTGAGGCAGCCTGAAATTGCAACTTGCCAGGTAGTACGCTCCTCCGTACAGGAACCTATCCCTGCAGCCGCACTCTTCCTCAGGCACACAGTGCACACCGCTCAGCACAAAACCTTCCTTGCACCTGCAGCCTTCAACGCAGGGGATCCCTTCACATGGTGTGCGATCGTGCCCACGGACGTCGTCGCAGGTGCGGGGGCAGGGACTGGCACAGAAGCTGAACTCAGAGTTTGGAGGGCATTCCACACCTAATTCCATGTCATAACAATGTCCAAAAAGGGTCCATGAAATGAATTTCTCTTGGATGTACGCTTCATGTGTCACTTCATGTTCTTCCCCAGTGGATGAAAACTATAGTTGACATCCTTTTGGGATGTGGTCGCAGAGTTTGAGTATTGTAGACAATTCAAACTAAGGAATGAATATGTGAAGTGACTTTAACGTCATGAAACACTTTAAATAGATTTTCACAGACACTAAAATGTGCCAATGTTTGTCCATTTTATAGAGTGAACACTTCCCACAATATCACCACTGGCTTCCATATCATCATTCCTGCTAAGTATGACCTTTTTTGCACTTGAACAATAGGGGTAATACTCACCACAGGGTTCAGGAAGCATGTCTCGGGGCGTTGGCCTGCCTCCCTGAGCCTTACACTCAGCGACGGCTTCAGCAGCATAGTGGCAACCGTACCGAGGGTTACGGAGTAAGCAGCTATCGGCGATGCAGAGGATGAAATAGTACTCTAGGTAAGGTCCAGAACAGGACTCTGAACAAAGGGGTGTGAAAAATCATTGACCAGTTTTAGACCTTGGTTTCTGTGTAGGAGAGGGGTTCACGGACGAGCGTGCCAAACAGGACCAATTTTGTGGCACTTCTTACTCGTAAGCAAAATGAAGGCTTTGCTAAATGCAGCAGCAAGTTGTCAGCGAATGGTTGGTACATATCAAAGGTTAACACCAAAGCTGGATTACAAAAATGGGTAAGTCCTGTGAACACAGAGTCTATGCATCATGTACTTGGTTGGCACAGTAAGCAAAGAATGCTTAGCATAACAGTGAAACAATTCTGTGGTTAGCAGAGCCAGAGGGTGTAGATGGCTGTGCAGTTGGGGTTTTCTATAATGGAAAGGACATCTCATTCATTGTAATTAACATTACAAAGGGACAATTTCTGTAATTATGGGCAGATCTAGCCCCCCCTCAAATAAAAAGGAACAGTGAAAAATACTTCTGGGTCAAGTTCATCTCCCTTTGATTGAAAAGCATGTCAAAAGTGCCAAAATGTAGTCTGTTAACATTTAAAAAAATGATTTTGCCCCCCCTACAAATAAGGTTCTGGGTCCATTCTTGCAAGTAGACAACAGCTTTTAATTTCTAATCAATGAGTTGACAGTAAGCAAACGGACAACTCTGTTACCAAATTCAAGCAAAAAGCTTTTAATTCCATTTCTAGTTGCAATATTTTGGACCATTCTACATTCTTCCATATTACAAACATCCTTCTTTACTTTGCTGCAGCAAAACACATGAATAAAACAAGTTTATTACAGGTAAACGTTGCTAATGAATACCAACCTGAGAAAGACTGAAACAGATTGGCACAGAAACTGTTGATCTGACCAATTTCCGCACAATCCTGGACAAAGAAGACAGGGCTGATGTTTCCTTCATCAGGCCTACAATCCTCATCATTCTGAAGCCAGCTATTCCCAAATTCAGCTGGGCTTTGCACCTGACAAAATAATTCAGGAAGAACAGGGTGAACAAATTAATAAAACACAGATCCACTGAAAACATTTGCTAACATTTGCTTAACTCCGGAAATGACACCTATGGCTGAATAACCTTACTGTAAAAAAGTAAATACAATTTATTCCCATTGGTCATGGCAGGTTGATATTGAAATAAACATGTGATGAAACACATTGCTTTGTCATAACTGACTTTGAAGGGGTGAAATCAGGGTCAATGGACAGAAAGATCCAATGACATGCAAGTTACATATGCTGTATACTGTTGAAGTCCACAAGAATGCTCAGTGTGTAGTCATCACAGTAGCAGTTGTTCAGTATTGCAATTTTGGTCACCAGTGCACCCGGCCAGTGCCCATTCAAACATGTGGCTACCTGCCTTGCAAATGCATAGTCTACAAGAGGATTTTCAGCCAAACCAAGGTCCGACAAATCATGCCCTGCACACGTTAGGGTATTAGCTGATACAAAAGTGACACCCTATCTGGAACCATTTACAGTCCAATATCAACTACTTTTGTGGACAAAATTAAATAAAGCAAAGGTCTACCCCCTTGTCCTGCAAAAACTGTGATGATGGACTAATGTATTTTTCAAATGGCCAAGTAATGCCAACTCCAGAAGATGCGAGTAACTTTACCTAGAATTCTTATTCAAATAGGCTTGACTGGAAACTCTGTCTTTGAAAGTGCAAAAATGAGAACATAAAAAAACTTTAGGTGAGATATTTCAAAGTGGCCTACCTGATCTCCCTCCTTAGGCACCAGATCATTTGTTTGGTTCCCATCATAGCTGCTGCAAAGGCCACATGTCTGGTTCTTGAACTCCCCTGGCAGGCGAATAGCAACATCACTATGGCCATCCCAGAACACCTGCAAGCCAAAAGCTGTGTGCAAAACCTAGGGGGGAAACAAAAGAGTCAGAGACATACAAACAATGAATTTGGAATGGGCTTTTTGAGAGATTTAGTGTTTAGGAGATTAAGTTATTGTATTAATAACTTTGTGAGCGAAGGACGTGCATTCACAAGTATATGAAGTCTGTGCAGGTGGGCAGTGTTTTGTACTTGAACTTGGATGCTTGAAAGGCACATTGTCGGATCAAATATTGCTTCATGGGTATGCCCTGAAGTGTTGACAACTCTTACAAATCAGTTTTTGTGGCATTTGGCTAGATATTAAAAGTTGGCCACAGTATCTTGATTTATTGAAAGTCAAATTTTCATCCAACATAACAACATCAGCAAGTGGCTTAGTAACTCATTGTAGCGTTGGCTACTACCTTGGATTTACCCTGGCCAGTTGAGTTGGATAAGGTGGTTAGGCACTCACGGCATCTGAACTAGTAAATACTGACTCTGTGAGCTGCTCCCTGCTTGAGCAAGCTAATGACTTTTCCTTCAGAAAGGAAAGAACATTTAGGTGGGCGGGCAAATTCTCGATCAAATTGAAAGAAGCGACATCCCACAGTGTCAGATACAGAGTTCTCTCCTGGCAGGCAAATACTTTTTATTTGGTATTTTTGATAAATATTTGTTCGACATATTTTAATTTCAAACAAAAAAAAACCCTGCCCAAAGTAAGCATCCCCCTCATCTCTAATAACTGCATCTTTCATAACAACCTTTTCCCAAACAGAAAAACTTCATGTGATGGATGCCCATTATTTAAGAAAGGCATTGGGACATTCTGAGGAGGTTAATAACAATGTCTTCTCTGAGATTGTGTCAATATCCTACCACTCTGTTTCCAATCAATTCAATGCGAACTCCCTCAAAGCTTGTGACTGGCAGATTCCAGCGAACACCGTTCACAAGGACGACATGGTCTCGCTTCAGTGTGAAGACCTACAATATGACAAAACGAAATAAAATTGGTACATATTATAAAAAAGTTGTCACATTTCTGTTGGAGTTTCAGACTTCCTTCAGAATGTCTATACATCAATTCACTGTGAATTAGCTTATAAAACCTGACGCTGAAAAAAACAAGTAAGTCCCCCAGTAAATCATCACAAGTCTGAATTCAAAATACAAGCCATTCAATAAATTACAACAAAAGCATTCCTTTGTCACTCTTCACCCTGTTACTCGTGACTGGTCTTGTGATTGATCTTGTGATTGGTCTTGTGACTGGTCTTGTGATTGATCTTGTGATTGGTCTTGTAATTGGTCTTGTGATTGATCTTGTGATTGGTCTTGTAATTGTTCTTGTGATTAATCTTGTGACTGGTCTTGTAACTGTTCTTGTGACTGATCTTGTGATTGGTCTTGTGACTAGTCTTGTGACTGATCTTGTGAC
>NW_028257742.1:0-51959 GCF_054643075.1 Acanthaster planci | reverse complement strand
GGTATCAAAGGTCCAGGGTGATGGTATTGGACTTTGTGTGAGTTGGAACACACAGGGGTCATTGTGTGCAGGGTCTGGCTTCCTGTACGAAGTGCTGGACTATGCTTGATTTTGTCAGGTTTGGTACTGTTCAGTGCAAGTCATCCTATACTGCATAGACCCATCCATACCATATCACTCAAACTCCAATGGGCTCATTGTGTTGGACTTAATCAGGTTTGGTATAGTGACCTGCATTCACAAGTATGTAGACAAGTACATGTATGTGTTGGATTTTTAAAGCACTGTTTGCTTAGTGCTTTCTGAGGGGATAATTGTCGATGTTGTTGGTGTTAAAACTTGGCATGGGAACCCCCTTTCCAGGAATGGATCGGGATATTGGTTGCAAATGAAAATAAGTGAAGTTCCTCACTAATAACATGAATAAAAGCTATCTGGTTAGTTTTGTAACGGGGTAAAAGGTGTTTAAAGTGCAGTATACTGACGTAAATTCCTCTAAAATATTTGTTCACTTTTCTTTCTGTAGGACACAATGGCCAAGCGGAATACAGTCATCGGTACCCCATTTTGGATGGCACCCGAGGTCATCCAAGAGATTGGGTATGACTGCAAGGCAGACATCTGGTCGCTGGGCATCACAGCGTTGGAGATGTGTGAAGGGAAGCCGCCATATGCTGACATCCACCCAATGAGGGTAAGGCTGGCAGTCACATGACCAAATATACATGTATGGGTCATCTAGTGGATTAAAGCTTCTCACTTCAGTTTTTTCATGCACATTCCATGGAAAATTGGTCGTGTGCACTCTACAGGTATGTCATTCAGTAAGAATGCCTCAACGTGCTGTTTGTTTTTGGTAGGCCATATTCATGATACCCACGAAGCCACCACCCACATTCCGCAACCCAGAGGGCTGGTCGCCTGAGCTGATCGACTTCACCTCCAAGTGTCTGGTCAAGAACCCAGAGGAACGTGCCACAGCCACAGACCTTCTACAGGTAGGAAATTGGGGTCCAACCCCCCCCCAAAAGGACAGAGGATCACTAGGAGAAAGGTTAAAGAAGGGAAGAGATTTGAACAACCATGATGAATGCACCATAGCCATGGATCATCTGCACACATTACCTTGTCCAGAATTTTGAAATGAATCTATGCTGAGATTTCTAGATTCCAAGATGCTGAAAGCATTCAGCTCACCAAAACTGGTCCACAAATGGGATTGATGAGGAAGTTGGGATATGATGTTGATTACACTTTGTTTATCTCTTTGCTGTGGCCCTGCTCGTTACTTCTAAAGTTGTTCTCTTTCCAAAGCATCCTTTTATCAAGAAAGCCAAGCCAGTCAGCATTCTCCGTGAGATGATTAATGAGGCCAACGAGAATCGGGAGAAGGAGAAGCTGAGGTTACAGGCACAGGATGACGAGGATGAAGACGAGGCTGGATCGGTGAGATTAATCAGTCTCAAAAATTGGATACTTTTCAAGTTGTTTATTTTTTCCCTTATTTCTGGTGGCAGTCGAGGGAAGGTCTTTGAAGTTTTTGGGATAATATTTTGGCACCAACCCAGCATGCTCAGTTGATTGGGACACTTTCATGATCTGGGTGTACTTTGCTTAGCGGGCTTTGCTCAAAACGACAAGAGAGTTCTCTGATGCAGTAGTGAGAGACTATGGTTAAAGTTGTTTGCTACACTTTCTTTTTCATTTAGTAGTACAAAATACCTCTTGCATCTTTCTTGCATTTGATTACTGGAAATGTTCCTTCATATTAACTCACTTCCATTTGTCATTCTTCTAACATTTGTATGTTGGATGTCAGAGATTCTTGTTGGTAGATTTTTCCCCCCAAATAATGACAATCTGTGTCTTTTTCATTGTCTTTTTTGTCCTGGTCTGGTGGTAAGGCTTGTGTGAAAGGTGACAGTCATGATATGTACACAATAGTGGTAAGGTGTTTAGCAGCATGGCATTTGCATATTGGTTGTACCATGTAACTGCTGAATAATATTATGTCCTGAGTGTTTGTGCACTGTGCAGTTTCTGAATAATTCATGAAGCAGATGTATGTATTCTTGCACCATGTGACTGGTGAATTATTTATGAGCCATCAGTGCTGAATTATTTATGAAGTTATATGTGAAGCACCATGTGATCAATTGATTATTTTTGAAGTACATTTGGCATGAAATGAAATCCAACTTCAGGGACAGAAATGCATGACGGAAGCCTGGGTATAAATTATTTAACAACCTGAAATGCATGCTCATGAATATTCAAATAAGTACACGTACATGTATGTGGTCCTTTATTCTATTTATCTTGTCTGTCATGGCTATGAAAACATGCCCTGTCAAAATGAACAGAAGATGAAGTTTTTCTTTCACAATGAACTTTGTTTTGTCATTGATACATGTATGTGGTTTGTTCTCTGCATGTTTGTGTTTCAAGTCAATAGTGAAAACTGCAGTTACCATTAATATGTGGTTATACATACACATTCATTTAACACAAAGAAAATTAGTCAGACTTGTAAATATGGAACTTAAGCACACTACTGCTTGTATGTTACTGCAGTAGTTTATCTACTTGATTTGTCAGGCAAGATACTAAACCGATGGACATACACATATGCCAGTGTCGCAATGAGGTCATTTCACAAGTTCGTTCTCAAGTCCAGTCACATATAATAAAATGAACGCCAAAGGAATACTTGTTTCAGGCTTCATTCAAATAGCTTGTGACTTGGCTGAAGACTGGGTAGTTTGTGATAGGCTTCACTGCATCATTGGCGATTTGTACAGTGACCCTTACTTTATGGAGCCCCGTTAGTTTGGAGAGGAAAAAAAGCACATGCCTTTTCACCGTTTCATTTTATGTTTGAAGCCAGAAATTATCCATTCATTTTTCTGTTTGGGTGAGTGACATGTTAAGTCTAAATTAAAACCTTGAACTCAGAACCTAGCCCAGACTGTCAAACTGTTCTTTTTCTCTGTTACAACACTGGCCTTCACACCCAGTATGATTTGTTTTTGTTTGGGAAAGCCACATGACTTGATTTCTCATTGGTTGTTTGCTTTTTGACCCTTGACCCTGTTGCCAACAGGAAGAAGATGAGGCTGATGGTGGTGTGGTAAGCAACATGGATGCCACTGCATGCCATTCACTGCATGATCACAAAATTTTAAAGAAAGCAGCCCGCATTTTAAACAGTTTTAGCTTGCAGCAATCCAGCAATCTTTGATTTTTTTTTCTCATTTTCATGTAGGTTTAATACAAATGTTTGTATAATTTGTTTTATTTTGGAACCCTCAGGTGCATTTATAGCATGCTTTCTTTTAGTGTTGGTTTCCCTGTCTTATTTTAGTTATTATTTTGTTCTTTAAAGCTATTAAGTTGCAGCATTTGTGTCTTAAAATTTTGCCCCTTGTCTTTATCAAAACAAAAAGCCCTGCCCCTCAAAAAAAAACCCAAAGATTCTGTGTATCTATCTCTTCCCATATGTACCTGTACCTGTGCTCAGTGAGCACTTCTCAGGCAAAGAAGCGTTCAGGTCAAAAAGAGAATCAGCTGTAAGAGTTAGTCAGAATTCATTGGACGTTAAAACAGTATTATATTTGAGCATTATAAGGCCTTGAAAAACATGTCTCTGAGCCTGCTGCTCTTTTTCCACCTCACAAAAACTGCTTTTTTCATTTGTTGCTTCCACATTGTCAGCATTTGATTTCTGTGACTTGAATCTTGAATATGATTTATCATGCACACCATTCACGCTTTTAGCCCCTAAGCATTGAAGTAGTTTAGATGTTAACGTTTAATAGCCATCCACATTTTCAGGGAAAAAAAATCAATCATCTCCTCCTGAACCTCCTGAAGTTCAAAATACTTTCACCAAAATTAGTTCAAAAACTTGACAGGTGATCAGCTCTGTTGGGAAAAAAAAGAGATTCACATTTCAATATATATAATCAGGGAGTTCGACTGAGACTGTTAAAAAGAATCTGAGATCAGCTATCTCAACTTGAGAAGAAAACATGAATTTTGACTCTGGCCATGGGTATGACTCACAGCCTTGCACCCCACTTCAGTTGTGCTATCCCTTCCTGCCATATTTCCCTTCTTCTCAGGCTCCAAACTTCCCTCAAAGCTGCATTTTGAAAGTCACTTCAGAATTATGATAAGCTCTCTAAGCCCACGTACTCCCGTTTTCTCCAACATTTGCCCAGATGTTTGAAGGATTTTGAAGGATGGAGGCAGACAGAGGCCAGTCACTGTCACTTAATGTGGGGCTCGATGATCCTTGAAATGTCAAGAATGATCCATTGGGTTCTTTTGCCAAGTGGAACATTTTGGAAGGGCTAGAAAAGTTCCTGGCAAAAATTGCAGAAGTAGTTGGAGTTTGCCTGTGTTGAATTCTTTAGACAAGATTACACAATTTAACAGGCAGGAAATCAAATTTTACCTCCAGGTTTGAGGGAGTTCAACACTGTTTTGTGGGTTCACGAGTGTTAAACTTTGAGTTACCCATTGCTCGATATTGCATCTTTCGTATTTTGTGCTCTCAGTCCCAGCCTTAAGATGTTTTCGTACCAACGTGAGAGTCTTACAAGCTTACCCTGTTTCTCTCTCCAAGGATGATGATGATGTCATCGACAGTGGCACCATGGTAGCAAGAGGGAAATCGTCGGGGGCTGCATCGGCCTCCACGGCAACAGATACCTCACAAACAGACTCAGATACCATGATCATGCATGATAGCGGGACTATGATCGAGCACGACACGGGCACCATGATTGAGCATGACACGGGCACCATGATTGAGCATGACAGTGGGACGATGATCATGCACGAGGACTCGGGCACCATGATTGAGCATGGGGACACGGGGACGCTGGTAACACATGATACGGGTACAATGATCGAGAACGACATGGGCACCATGGTCATCAATGATGACAAGGACCTCAATGGCGACTCGACTATGAAGAGTAAGTCTGACAGAAAATGTCTTGCACCTTCAGATCCTGCGCCAGGGATATCCCAGGTTAGGTCATACACCTTCAGATCCTGCGCCAGGGATATCCCAGGTTAGGTCATACACCTTCAGATCCTGCACCAGGGATATCCCAGGTTAGGTCATACACCTTCAGATCCTGCACCCGGGATATCCCAGGTTAGGTCATACACCTTCAGATCCTGCACCCGGGATATCCCAGGTAAGGTTATACACCTTCAGATCCTGCACCCGGGATATCCCAGGTTAGGTCATACACCTTCGGATCCTGCACCCGAGATATTCTAGGTTTTGCCTCACACCTTCTGATCTTGCCCCCAGGATATCCCAGGTTGTACCACTCATTTTAAAATCCAGTGGTACACATTAGACAAATACATCACCTTTTCCTTCCAAAAACTCAATTAAAGCTGTATGTTTGAAAATGCATCCAAAAAGTTGTATGCTTAGCATTAAGTGCTTCCTATCTTGCAGGAATAGACACAGACTCGGCAAATCAAAACTACAGACCACTGTTCATGGACCACTTTGACCGGCAAATTGAGGCGAAGCAAGGGAATACTCCTACAACACATCACCACCACCAACCGCCACCACCAGCCCCACAGCAAGCACAACAGCCATTAATAACACCACAGTTGCTACCACCAGCACCTCCCTTCAACCAACAGCAACAAGTACAACAGCAGCAACAGCAGCAGCAAGCACAGCACACCCCACCCCAGGCCAGACAAAGCACACCCACCAAGCCTGGAGCCAGTAGGCCCTTCCGTGACATGGACTTTGAGTTTGTAAGTAAAATGCACCCCCCCCAAAAAAACACCTGCTGTGTATCAAAACGCCTTTATTCTTGGACATTCCCATTACCCTCCTATTGTTCATGCTTTTAACGTTTTGTGAAGGTGCTCATAGGATTGGTACTCATGTTCTATTCATGAACCCTCACGCAACCATAAATCTTGGTTATTTTCCATATTGTTGAAAGTTAAAATGTGTACATGGATGTTCATTTCCTATTTTGTTTGGATTGCCAATGTTTTCCTGCCCTGTCTAAAGAACAAATGCCTTTCATGTGATGTCCTTATCCACATTAGAGAGATTTGTAGACACACTTATGCCCGTTTCAACGAATTTAATCTCCAACTGGGTATTTCTGGCACTTGAGGCTGAACTTCACCTTTTTCACTGTAAAAAAAACCCGACTTTACCTCGATTGCCAGTAACTTAGACAGTTCACTGGATTTTTAGCATCAGATCAGAGTTTTTCGTTCTTATGGAAAAGGTTATAGTGTTCTGAAGTGATGGGTGAATTCTTTCACTGTTGCAGTTGAAACAGCTTAGCTACAATGAACTCCAGAGCAGGTTACAAGCGCTAGATCCCCAAATGGAGCAAGAAATCGAAGAACTCAGAAAACGGTACCAGGAGAAGAGAAGACCAATCATTGAGGCCATGGATGTCAAAAGGAAACGTCAACAAAACTTTTGAAAAAAAAAGAATTTCATCTTGTAGAATATATTGAGTATCAAAAAAAATTATTTAGAAAATACTGACAAAAAAATCTATTTGGGAATTTGAGGGTTGAGAAGTTTCACAAGAATCAGATTACAGGTTTAACTGCAATAGATTTTTGTTGTTCAGAGCTTTTAACTTGAAAAGCAAGATTGTTTCTTGATTAATTGAAGTCAGGATAACTGCCTTTTTTGATGGGGGGATCTAGGTTTCCAATGGTCTATTTCAAGGTTCCTTCCTTGGAACCATATGGTACCATATGATGATATTTACCCTAATCACAATGGTACAACTGCTTAGTCTCCCATTTGACTCGGCTCATTGACTCATAACTTCTGCATTAGGGCTGAACAATCGTGTTTGGAAAAAAGCTTGTAAGAAAGCAAGGACGTCAAACCATCAAGCTGAACAAGGATCCCTAAACTGAATCCACAAGGTATTGATTCCATGCATGAGCCAAAGAGGGCGTCCTTGTACTGTGTGACCAAGTGAAGGACACACTTTTCACTGGGTTTCATGCACTGTGTCAGGTCTCAAATTGTCCATCCCAATCTTGACTAAGGCATTCGTTTGCCACTACTTGTGCTGGGGTGCTTTGGGACACATGTATGACCCATTAGTGATTTGACCTTTGACCTGACTGGTGATTGACCAGGTTTCTGAAAAAAAAAAAAAAAACCACTAGTGCCTGAATTTGACTTTTCAATTGGAGTGTAATGGCAGATTAGGTTGGTTCACTATTTTTTTTTTCTCAGCGTTATCTACTTTATGACCCACTGTTGACATTTTTTATTTTCAGAATTGATGTTAACCACTTGCTGCCAGGGAGCCCAGTTTCGGGCACATATTCTTTATATGCACAGCCGGGGTGTTTGAAATCGGACAAAGGAACTGGGTCTTGTAAGAAAAGACTGTACTCGTAACAAAAGACCAGGCTGCTGGGAATTACCAATATTTTTTCACTCTCAATAGCGGAGATAATCCAGCATTGTTTTGGAACCGTATACCACTGTTTGTGGCATTCAGTGCGAACGGATTACCACCGGGGGCAAAAGCACTCCACCACCGCGGCGATGTGTCACACAGCACCGCTAATTAGCGCACTGTACCAGTTTTGGGAACAAAAGAAAATTAACTAACACTGTACAATCTGGGCTCTTTTTACAAGGCGGCAAGCCTGGCTGAAATACTCCTGCATCAATAGTGTCCAGTAAATGAAGGTATGATTTTTTAAAGAATTTTGAAAACAGAAAAATATTCTGGCCCAGCAGATTCAACATTTACAAATGCCCTGGTGCGAAGTGGTTAAGATATTTATTTTCCCCCAAACCAAATATTTGTACAATTCTAAGATAGTATATGTATATAGAAATGTAGGATTTTCTTTTGATCTTTGGAAATCTCAACCTCTGAATGGGATTAAATTTAGAACCAGCCAAAAAAAATCGTAATTTGCAATTTGCAGAACTGTGATCTCTCTGTTTAATTTTTTTTATTTAAAACTAGAGTAATTGCATGGTGTGTGACAGTGTGACTTAAATTTTCTCTTTTATTATGTGTTTTTAAAGAAGGAAAAAAGCAGAATCCATGAAAGTGATATTTTCCATTTGCATTTTAAAGTATTTAATTTAAGATTAATTTATTTTCTGTTCGGAAGTAAGAAAATCTGAATGTTTGTGAACACCAGTTAGGGCTAAAAATAGGAAAGAGTCCTCTCTCATACAAATCTCTGTTTAAAGTTACAAAAATCACTTTAGAACGGGTCCTGCTTTTTTCCCTTGTAAATTCTGTCGAAACTGGCTGTGAATACCAAAACTGTAAATACTTCTTCACAAAGGCTATTTTTTCATACAAATAATTTTTAAAAACTGGTTTAGTGCTCTCATGTGACCTTGCAAAGTACTAAGCCATGGTCCGTCAAAGAATATTTGTCTAGAGAGTGTAGATATTGTCTGCTCTTTCTGATGGCAGTAGCATAGGGGACTTCAAAATTAATTGCCTTTCAGCAAGACGGAGCTCGCAATTCTACATCCATAAAAGTGATTGCGCAGGTGCTTTTGTTCACTTACCTTGAAAGTGTATTTACTTTATATTTTTCTTAGAGTAGGACCTCGTCGACCTCCTAAAGTGCAAATCAAATCAACTTCTCAAATATTTGTCCTAACCTACATACTCTGAGTGTTAACGAAATGTATGGACATTTAACATTCTTCTTGATTGCTGACACATGTTGGTTGGAGTATGTTCTAGCATTCGTAGTCTCTTTTCGGATTTTAGTTTGGAAAAGCAGTGTTTTTGTTTAGTCACTCACATAGTTCTGAAATTTAAGAATACTTTTATGAGTGTGTAGGTTTTGATTTCTATCCTGTTTGTAAATGTGTAAATATTCTTTGTGTATAAGAGAATAATTATTTGATTTGCTCACTTGAAATTTGCCCAATGTATGAATGTTAACCGTGAATAATTAAAAAGTGATGACATTATTCATAGCATATCTGCAAAAGCCCCTAAAAATATCCAAAACTATCATGCATAATAATTTTATTTTAATAATTTTCAACCGGGAGAGTTAAAAAGAATCATATTGAACGAGACAAAAATTAATTTTTTTTTCATTATTGAGAATGGTTTGTGCCTTTAAACTCCATCTGTAAAATAAAAGCAAGTAGCCACGAGTGGCGTTAATTTTACTGATTAACTTGATACCTGTTTTATAAATTTCACAGCATCTGGGGTTGAAACAACTCTAAAATGTCAGCCATTCCCTTCTCTCTCCCATTCTTGTTTGTAAGCTCCTTTGATGATAATTCCTCATTAGTGTTTTAAGTGATCACTTGTCATACCTGAAGAGCAATATCAATAAACTAAGGGTTGAATCGACTGCTTTTTTGTGTCGAAAAATAACTTCAAAGTGTTGACCTTGACTTCTACATAATTCCAGCTCAAAATAACTTCCAAAAGTTAACTTTGCAATCCACGTTTTCAGTGTTGGACCCAAATAACTTCAGAGGGATAACTGTACATTTTTCAGAACAATTTTTCATGATTTCCCAAATAACTTCCAAGGGGTTTGCATTTTTCATAAATTTGGTCACATAATATATGTAGTATCCACCTTGCAATTTCAGTAATTTTGGCCCAAAATTTACAAAGGGTTAACCTTGCTTTTATAAAATAATTTTGTTCAAAGATAATTCCAAGGTGCCGCCTTGCATTTTTAAAACATTTTTTGGCCAAGAATGCCTTCTGAAGGGTTAACCCTGCATTTTTCATGTTGGTGCCAAATAATATCCAAGGGGTTTACCTTGTATTTTTCACAGAATTGGCCAAAGATGCCTTCCAATGGCTTAGCCTCACATTTTTTCATATTTTATTCAAAAATAACTCAATGGGTTGGTTAACCTTGCATTTTTTCATACTTTTGCCACAAAATAGGGATTTAGCCTCTCATTATCAATAATTTGTGCCCAACTAACTTTAAAGGCAGTTAACCTCACATTTTTTCATAATTTTACGATGAAAACCTCCAAGGATTTCAAAGTTTTGTTCAAAAAAAAATAAGGGATTAGTCTTGTATTTTTTATTGGCACAACAAAAACTTCAAACAAGTACGTATCGTTTGGCTCCAAAACATTTCCAAGGGGGCAACGTTCATTTTTCTTGTACAAAATATGGCCACAATTTAAAATTCTCTTTTGAAAGGGCTCATAAGAAACGACTTAAAAATCAGACAAGATGAAACAAGAAACAGAACACCCATTAAACTATTGTTTCATGGATAATGGAGGCAACGTTTATATTCAAGCGCACATTGTGTTGTATTCATACATTTTACAGTGATGAAGAAAACAGAAGCTTTTTTAAAATTTTGTTATAAAAATGGTCAAGAACTAATTAACCCTTATTCTTAACAACACTAAGCAATGTATATACAGTAAAAATCTACCATTCTACATATGTTTTTGTTTTTTTTTACACAAGAATGGTATTTTAAACTCAATCTAACGCAGCAACTGAGGTACATGTACTTGTATCACTTTCAAAATGGGTTCATTTCAGTATTACGAATTTGACAATTCAGCAAGGTGTGATGCGGTTTGCAACACAGGCTGGGGCTTGGCATGTGAAAGGTCATTAATTATCAGGTAGAATCTGAGTCACATACACGTAGATTGTAATTTAAACTTTCAACCAACCCTGATCACTATTTTAATAAGCAGGTCAACCTGTTGAAATCAGTCCTAGAACTGTTTTGTGCCTCTTAAAGACCAAGCTGCCCGTTAAGTGTTGCTAATATACAAGTGTCTGTGCTAATCAGTCATGCCAGTATTTTGTAGACTGACCAAGAGCCACCAATAAGACTCAATAAAATTTCCTACCTGGATCTACGCATCAACCAATCTACCATATACCATCGGTGATACCATAAAATGAACCTTGTCAGTTTGTTTTCAATGTTTGTGTTTCTATTTCAAAATGTACTTTATTCATTTTGCCCATTTTTCAATAACAACCAAATACGCCCCCTATAAATTCAATATTGTAACAAGTTTCCAGACATCAAAACAAATCTTTGCTAATCAACAATCCAATTTGTTTTTCCCAACAAAATCAAGTTCTCAAAGTCTTGTCAAGGTAAACATTTCTCCATTCACAGAGACCAATATTTGTAGATTCAGATATGCAAGAATACCCCCCTAAAAAACCCAGATCTTTATTCACAAAAATAAACATCTGCTCAAAACATTAAGGAACAAAATTTTGTAGTGTGATTAAAATAACAGAGCCAATATGCTGCTCGCAATCTATGTACATTAAGGTCATGTATATCATTGTTTTAAAAAAAGAAACGTTATGATTTTGAAATGTTAGTGCTGTATAGTCTTGTATTTATTCCAATTCTACCACTGGGAAAGGCTTTGGATTTCACTTTTAGTGACCAACCCAGCATAAACTGTTTACATTATGATGTTGTCAAGTCATCTGAAATTCCTCTGCCCTTTCTCAAAGCTCGGCTTTTATCTCTAGCTTCAACTACTTCAGCCTGAAACTACAACTGGAACCAAAGCTAGGTTTTCAGAAATGGCCACAGCCAAATTCCAAAGGAGTAGTTGTGCCAACATGCTTAAGCACCCACATGCTACGTAAACGATTCTGTCGAGTAATATGCTTTGGCCTGGCAGGATCCCTATGACTGTCAAGATTCATAATAACTAATAACATCTGAGGCACCTGACTTGTGCAATACCACATTACAATCTCCAGGGCATTGTTGGGTACAAAGGAAAACCCCCCAAAACAAACCAGCTAACAAAGCAGAACTATATGTATATCATACGCAATTTTAAAACTAAATTCAACTTCAGGAGGGTGTTATTTGTTAAGGTTAAATATGAAAGCTACATTCCTAGCGTAAGGGAACAAATAACAATACTGTTTTTCTCAATTCCTCGCATTATTTTTATAAGGTCAAAGGTCACAAAATGTGTTACACAATGTAAGGAAACCAATCAGACCCAAGCTACAGGACAATTCCTTGAGACAAAAACAAAATGAAGCAAAAAAAGCTATTAATGTATGTTTTTAACTTACAAAATGCTAACCTCTTTTTCATTAAAGCATACATGATACAAAAAGCAGAACTGATTTCTGTTAGAGTTTAAGTATATCACTTCCTATTTCATACAATGAACTATTGTAATGGCTTATGAATGAAGCACTTTTAGACTTTCAAAGAGAACCGAGGAGAAGTGAGCGTCTGCAGCTTGGGAAGTTCATTAACGGGTGACGGGACAAGCTTCAAAACAAGGGACCATTAGTGAGGCACAATTAGTGGGTATTTTGAAGAAACATGACTGCAAAACCTTGGCTGCATTTGGATCCATTGATTTCAACTCTAACCCTTGTGTTTTGTTGTTTGTTTTGGGTTGTTGTTGTTGTTGTTGTTTTGGGGGGGGCTGGGAGGGGTATCAGGATTTGCCACACTCAAAAGATTGTGATTATTTGACAGTGCTTGCTGGATGGGCTTCAAGATCCTGATTCTATGAGAATACTTCCAAACTAGGCATTCAATTTCCCCCCTGCAAGTGAGCATTCTGAGAAGAGTGAATTCAATCTAACGTATCTGACCCAGAAAAGGTCAGTCTCTCTACATGGGTAAAATCATGGAAGATACTGCAACTAACAATGAAGTCAATGTAGAAATAAAAGACACCTATTATCTCTGCCAAAATGCCCATGATTTGCCACTATACGTTTGGGAAGGACAACACCAAGAAATCAGTAAGGAGATAGAAGTTATTTATATCAAAGCAGTTTTTTTTACAAATCCTTGAGGCACTGGTATTTTACAATCTTCCTTCTTTTAAAGTTTTGTTCATTAACATGGACGCTCACAGTCAAACTATACAGTCACACACAATCTAAGCTAGATGTACATCACAGTTTTCTTCATTTTTTTCGTGACAATCAAACAAGGTATTAAAACAAACAAATTACAGATCTCAGTAGGACTGTAGGCTACAAACATCTCACCTAGATAAACAATTATGTTTCTCATAGGCTTGTGTCAAATTTTCAGCACAACAAACCAACAAGAGAACAGTACAAAAAACACCTTGAAATTATTGCCAACAAGAGAAAACTATTTCTTGACCCAGTCCATTTCAGGGACAGAACACCAAAGAATGGATGCAAAAGAAGGGTATACAAAGAACTTTCAAATTCCTTCAAAGACAAGTTTTAAAAACCCCGAAAGGCCGTCCATTAAACTGCAACCACTACAGGACACAAACCATGGAGCTACTAAGCTCAGAGATTACGTGCTGAGCAAGAGCGGATTACCAGCAAAATTACCGTACAAAGTGTATTAATTGTGATTGGTCTTCCGTTGACTTCTGCTTAGCATATAAACACCCTTAGTGATAGTTTCCATTTAAGTGGTTCCATGACTTCCACGCAGTTGAGCACCCAAGGATGCAAAAATCCCTTGATATAAAAATGACAACTTCTTTAAAACTGGCTTCAAATGACTACAGTGTAAGTCTATCTTGTCTACAGAGTAGCCAGATTAAACAGAAATATTCTTTCCACCAATGATAACAGTGTAACCATTCAACTGTTTGCAAGGTTTACTTTTACTGACCTAACTACAAAGGAAAACCCTACTATTTCTTTTACTTCTGTACATGATAATTATTCATTGAAAATGGTGGGAAAGACTAACACACTGCAACAGCCAAGAATAAAAACATTTTCAGTCACGTCTATACAAGCTTCCCCGGAAACTGATTCATTCTCTAAGCACTTAACTGTACACTTTCTCTCTTCTTCCCAAATCCAAGACAAACCTAACCCCCATAAAGTCCAGCCCAATAATTCAAAACCAACACCATTACATCCAGGCAATGCATAGAAAAATACAAACTCAACTTCACTTCAGGCATGAAATTTTTTTTTCCAATTTTTACGAGACCAACTTCTCCAAGGATAAGTCTATCTGCCATCTTAGTCCATACTCCTTTTGACACCTTATTAAACTGACAGTAGAATTAACAAGCATCAGTTAATCTGGACATTGGTAATTCAAACATTTTCTGGGGTTATTGTTGCATTTCAAACAGAGCCAAACTATACCTCAATTCCTATTTGATACAATGCGACTATGCTCAAATAACTTCATTTCAACCCAACCATTTAAAAAACAAGAAAAGATGTACAAAAGCCAAAGACCCTTCAACAAAAAAGCTGACCACGCGATAACCAGCACAAAAAGGATAACAACCACTTAGTGTTACATCTTGGTGTTTCAAAGCAGTTCCCAAGTACTGTCCAGGTGGCCTTACTTGACTCTTGTGAACAGATTGAATACTGCCCTCGTTAGTTCACGCATAGATCCCATACTGTTTCACAACACAAGGCAAGTCATCAAAAATACAACCCAAGTATATCTCTGATAAATTAATGCGGAAAGTAACAAATCCAAAAAGGAGGAGAAAAGAAAGGAAAATGAATGATGTTAACATTATTTATGCATAGAATTCCTTGGTGTCCTTCCAGTAGGTTGTTGGGTCTTTAACTTTGTGGGGCTCGTCCAGTGAGTAACTGCCTTCGTCCTTCTTCTTAACGCGGTAGATCATGAACATTATGATGAGGATGATGGTGATGAGTGTGAGTACAACAGCGCCAACCAGAGCTGGAGGGAAAAAGACCCAATCCAGTGTTGAAAATTTGTGGGTGAGCACTACGGGAAGGTACTCTGAAGGCTGAAGTGCCGTTAAAGAGCACCTCTAAGGAAAACATGTTTTCTCTGATTTTATCTGTTCAAATAAATATGGAAGCATCCAAACTGAACGCAGTGTCATTTGTCTTCAGAGCTCAACTATAACAAGCTAAAAAGGGCTTTTTTTCCGTTCATGCCAAGATGCAAATTCTGAATGTAGATTGCGCCATTCAGAGAAAGAGAAAAAATGTGGGGAACCCTCGCCCCGTGTTTGTAGTGGATAATCCCTTGTGCATGCCAAACAATGGCTACATGCACTGTTAACTTGTTATAGTTGTTTGTAGCCGCTGTTTGGCATGCACAAAGGTTTGGATGCTTCCATATTTATTTGAACACATAAAACCAGAGAAAACATGTTTTCCTTAGAGGCGCTCCTTAACTCCATAGGAATGACGAATTTCAGAGCCGCAAAGTTTGCCAAATAATATCCTGAACTGAAGGCCAGAAAATGTCCGGTCCTTGGGTGTGCTGAAATGAGAGGTGATGTGGCGGGAATCAGTCGTGCATGCGCTCCAGTGAGAGGTATGCAAGTCATATTTCAGCATACTTCTCAGATTGACGGCAGCATCAACAGTGTCATGATTTGACATAGGCTTGGACCCCTCTCCCATCCCCTCCCCCCCCCAAAAAAGAAACAATTCTGTCTGATTGGAGAGACCAGCAAAAAGACGACAGATGTTGCTGACAGGATTTGATCGACTAGCAGGAGGTGAACTTACCAGCTAAAAGCACTGGGTTACCCAGGATCATTTCAAAGAAGTCCTGCTCTTTCTCCTTCTCGTTCTTGACACCAAGACTGTTGTCGTGGTTCACATCGTTGATCTCATTGGACACCGTGGCATTGCCGCCACTGTGAGCCGGCTTGTCAGTCGTTGCCGTGAAGAAGATGTCGTTGTCCTGGTTACCCTTGTTGGGTCTTGATGGTGAAGGAGTGTCTGGTTCCTGTGAAGGACAATGAGGGAAAGAAGAATCAGGAATTTAGAAAATCCCCTGCCAAATGGAACTTGATGCCTGACCCAAACTGAGAGGGAGGTTTAGTGTCTTCCCAGTTCTCAATCACCGTTAGACTTCTTCACAAATTCTAACACAAACTGCCCCAAAACAAAGCACATCTTTTCACTCAACATGTTGCCGATAAATATAAGAACAGGGCTTTCTGCATCTACACAAGAAAATGGTTGATCAATTTCTGCAAAGAAAAAACCCTTTAAGGAAAAGGCAAACAAGTTTGCATCAGACCCATGTAAGATGAAGACAGTTTAATTGGGTGGTTCTTATTTTTGACTCCAAGAGAGCCAAGATGGCACCCAAGCCTTCTCACCTGCATTGAGATCAGGTCCTAAACAACAGTTCATTTAGGGCTGAACAATTTTTGAAAGCATCAAACTTTCATTGACTTACTTTAGGTTTAGGCTTGGTGGCTGGTTCTAGTGGCTCGACAACTTCAGTACCTTCTGGTTCTGTTAGGAAGGAAGAAGTAAATAATTTGTCAGGTTGCAAGGGTTTAGTTTTAGGGCGTTCAAATTGCCAAGCTGTTTAATTCTGCCTTTTGTTACATTGCAGCAAAGAACCTTCATGAGCCACACAGCACTATCCTTGTAACTGAATTTTCCCAGGGTATCATGTCAAATAACTAATAATGGATGGTGTCTACCTTCTCAGCCCTTCAAAATCCTCCAAAAACCTCCCAGTGGAGTTTCAAGGATATGGGACAGTTAATATTTTGAAATATTTTCTATTTACGGAATGGACACTTTAGTACCACATTTCAAGAAGGTATGCAGCTGAAACTCTGAAAATTGGAAGGTATTACATATTTGGGATAAGGTACTTTGACAGAACTTTTTTTTTCAGAATTTCATGAAAAATTGAACTTTGGCATGGTTGCTGACCTAATATTTCATAACTGGGCCAGTGCATGCATGATTGTTACACCTGACAACTGACTTTTGTGTCCGTTTCACATGTCCAGACAATGAACAGCCCCCCTATGGTCTTCAGTTCCTAGTGTTCAACATTGTTGAACCAAGGCTATTTGCAGGAGGTTGAGTTGTTGAGTCCGGACTGAAAGGAACTGACCTGATATGCTGGGCTCAACTGTAATGCTCCGCAGATCTACTGTCAATGCTGTCTGGTCGGTCACGCTCTCCAGGATGGCACTCTCAACAGCTGCAGATGTGGCCTCAGTGTCCTCTGGGAAGGTGAGCTTAGTGGTGACCACCAGGCTGCCTTCAGTGATAGACACACCCACACAGGATTCTGCCCGGCTGGTCAGCTGGTTTGAGCTTGTCAGCTGTGTGCAAAAACAGAAAATGAATCAGAACAATGCAGCAAATCAAGTCACACTGTACGGTTACTGTATTCTAGTGGGTGGGAGTGGGGTCAAATGCTTAGCGTTTGTGACTCTTAATCAGCAAGTCGGGGGTTCGAATCCACCTGCTGGCAACAGGTTGTGTCCTTGGGCAAGCTGCTTCACCCCCACTTGCCTCTCTTTACCCAGGCATATCAAATGAGAGCCCAAATTTGTTGGGAAGTAACCTGCAATGGACTGGCAGTCGGCAGACACCAGGAATAAATGCCAGCCTGAGGGACCACACTGGCTTGTGACAGACTTCACCAGGACTTTACTTTTACTTAGAGTACCAAATTATAGTGAACATGTTACTTCTCTTTTGGTGTTTAACATTACTGTGTATACTTTGGGTACTAATCATTAGACTGTACCAGAATCGTGGAGAGTTCTGCTTGAAGATTCAAAGTACACAGTCAACACTTCAACCTTTTCTGGTGTTTGTAATCAGATTGGAGGCAGAGAGCAGACAGGATGGGACCAAAGGGATGGCGTGGATGGGTGGGGGTGACCGTACGGGGGGAGGGGGAGACAACTTGATGGGCAACACATACAGCTACATGTAGATAGAAATAGCGTACAGACAGCCCTGAAACAACCCAACAACTCACCACAGAGCACACTTGGTTGAAGACTTCCAACGATTCAACTGAATTAGGATCCCTGTAGGTTTCAATGAAGTTGGCCCTTCTATTGCCAATCTTTGTGATCCGGATGGTATTATCGAACGACAGCTTGACGGATGCTGCAAACGAATGGAAAAATGTGAGAAATCAGTGAGGTTTCCAATCTGAACAAGTAAATCAATGCTAAGAACCTAACTGGTACATGTACAGTTGAACTTCATTAAGAGGTCCTTCAGACTTGGCAGGTTACCTTGTTATAACAAGAAGCAAAATAATGAAGAACAAAGGTAATAGGACCAAAAAATGTCCTTGTAAGCAGAATGTTGTAGCGACAGAGCGCTTATTAATGAGGTTCGACTGTACATTCATCCACTGCTTGGGTGAGGACAGCTCTATCCTGCACAACATGCTGGCTGGCTCCTCTTTCTAGAACTTAGCAGTACCGGGGTACAAGCAATTTCCCTGCTTAACAAATTGGCATGCTAAGCAAAAATTCCCTGGGAACTGATCACACCAAGTAAAAAAAAGGGGGTATTTATCAACTGGAAACCCAATTTTGCTCAGCCTTTATTTTTTTTGTTTGGCAACTTTCTGTACAGCTGGCTTGGCAATCTTTATAAATACTAAGCAATTACAATCTTCTTGTACACATGAATAGGTGCATAAACCCAATCACAGGTACACCTTTTTTTTTGGTGTTCATGTTATGAACACCAATTTTTAAAAAAACAACAATGATGTAAATATGTGGTGTGAGGTTGGTCATCCAGCTCTATGCCAACTAAGAATAACTCTAACCCTATATAATACTACAAATTACTACTTGTAGTAAAATGTAGTACTGAGCGCTGTCGCTTGTAAGAGGACATGACTTTATTGTTCTGTGAAGCCATAAGATACGATAGGTAAGACAATGTACCATACAGTGCTGTGGCACCATGAATGCATGGTTTTATTGTTCTCTATACAAGTAACAATGGAAGTAACCTAGCCAGAAGTAGTAATCTGTAGCGCTAGGTCCTTCAGGGTCAGACCACTACTTAGTATTTTGTAGTACTGTGTAGTGCAAGCCAAACAATATGCTTGGGGGTTAGGGTTAAAGAGTGTTTTTTAAGTTTGGCAAATCTCATTCTGCAAAGAGTCATTACACATTGCTCTAGCATTCACAATGGTGCCGTTGCAATCAAATAAAGGGTACAGCGGCTGTGCAAATGTACATCTCCCAACTCTACAAAAACTGACACAAACAATTAGGATAGAAGCATTTGAGGTATATGTAGCAAAAGCTTGAGGGCAATGATTCATTTTCACGAGGTGTTTCATTCACAGCACAGGGAGACCATGGTTTAGTTGTCACATCCCAGGCACGGCAAAACCCAACTGGTACATGTACATGTATCTATCTTAAGACATGCACACAGGACTTCTCTTCATCCTCACAAACTTGTCAACAAAGACAATATTGCTCAGCAAATGCACTTCTATGCCACATGTACTGGGTGGGCCAAGATAAGGTGCATGTAGCCAGTCAAACATATTAACAGTGCATAGGGCATTAACCGGGAGCCCGTTCATATTAAGCAGCTTCTTTTTGTGCCGAGTGCATTTCCCTGCAATGTGAGCCAAAACTTTTATTTTACAATATGACAATTGTATAATACCGAAGCGAATAAATTATGTCTTGGACACAGCTAGGTGTGCAAAAAGCAGTGGAGCAAGAACCAGCACAAGAACCAACATGCACCTGTCCTCCATTCATTTGCATTACACTTTCGGTTCAAAATGACACCACACTTTGCTTTTCTGCATTATCATGGTGATATTTTAAGTGATAATTATCACAGTGACACTTTGCATGTCCCCTGTACAGAAACTCCTCAGCCCTTACAATATTGACTCCTCTCACTCTTGGAGAATTCGGGATGAATAGGATCAAATTACAAGCACAGTTCTTGCTGGCAGGACACTAAATACACACATGTACATACAAATAAAACTTTTAAATAAGAGTCAAGAGAGTGCCCAAAGTGACATCACAGCAATAGCACCCTCGGCCACCGGAAAACAAAGACGATAATGAAGAAGTCCTACATGTACCGGTATGTAAATGAAACAGTACACATGTGTGCTACTGTATGCTATTTTTACATACATGTAGCAAGAGGCCCAAGTAGTAGAGGTGCATTGTAACTGCACTTCAATGTTTGAGAGTGACATTCCTAGTTCTGCCCCATTCAAAGCACAGGTGGCATAACAAATCCCAGGGTGCAACAGAACACACTTTTATCTGCTGGCGTCTCCTTGCTTTCAATTGGAGAAAACAGAGCCTGGCTCTCCAAAGCCAGCAGAGAGAGGTGGGTTCACTACCACTGGCTGTTTAGCGTTGACAGGCAGGCTCTTCTGGCTGGCACTTACAGCCCGGGGCCAAGTTCGAGGAGTTGTTATTCACAGACAATAACTGAGCACAGAGAATAGCAGCTTAGCAAAGACAGGTAACCAGCCCAAGTACATGTACCGGTACAATGTACATGTACCATACCTTGGATAGCACACCACATATACTGTACATATACATGTGCTAGAGACTGGCTGTGTTAATATGCAGCGGTTCCTGCTTATAAACAGCACCTTAGTTCAAACCCAGAAGAATTTTGCATGTTTACATGTACAGTGTATATGCGGTAGATTTTTCCTTTTTCTGACTCAAGCTCATAATTTGAGGGCCAGGCAGGGGTAAACTGTTCGCATGTCCCAGAGTGGGTGTCTGTCTGTCTGTCCGTCTGTCTGCTGGCTGATCCCTGTCAAGACTGTGCTTTGTTTATTGTGCTTGGCTGGCAAACAGAACACTTTGTTTATCTGATGTGATTGGTAAACACACTTGCATGGAACCTCTCAGGAGTCAGAGAGGAGAGGGTTGAGAATTCTTGAAATGTTAAAACTATGTCATGGCATTTGGGGGTCAGAAAATGTGATCTGCAGTCTTGTATAAACATTCCAAACAAGTCCAGGTTTCTGGCCAACCAATGTTAAGGTATCATTTGGGCATCCTATGTGTTATTTTGGACACCTCATTTTTTAACGCGAATGTATTTTTAAACATGTATAAAGCAAAGTGGATGCCCTGTTTTATTTCAAGGCAAATTTGGGTATCAAAATTTCAAATCCCCAACAAAAGATTTTAGAGAATACTGTGGGGTCAAGGTTAAGGGAACCTCAACAGCACTAAGGGAAATTTAAGATGCCCAGTCAAGGCCACCGTACTGTCATTTCTGGTTTCAACTTGGATGGACATCTTTGAAGAAACATCATGAAAAGTGATTGGAATTGGGATGGCCACTGGAAGGACTGAACTAGACCTGGCCTATTGGGGTCATCGAGTTTGATCCAGGGGCTGATATGCATTGATGGAGAACAAAATTGAAGATGGTCCTTGCATCGGAGGTAGGAGTAATAACAAACTGTCATTCTTTTACCAGCTGCCTGACAGTTTGACATTTCACCTGATGTTTGAAAAAAAGCAAGATAATATCGCACATCAAATAATACTAAGCATCAAATATTGTGAGTCAAATAATATTGCCTGTCACTATTAGACTGGTTAAAAACTCTGTTTATAACATAGATCTTGGGTATTTTTAGGGAAGAGTGAACTGCAGTGTTTATCTAGCTACATGTAGTTAATTACAAGTTTTTTGGTGCTAACATTATTAGTGAACGAGAGAGGAACAGGTTTCCTTTTCTAGACTTTGTTGGGTCAGATGCAGCACATGCATATCCATACATACTGCAAGCAAATCTTCAACATAAATTCCTACCAAACCATATCAAGATGATAAATTTCACTTTGCATTCTGCAAAATAAAAACAGAGGAAGGTTTCTTTTTCACAACATACAGTACATGTACATACATGTACGTGTATATTCTTATCTGTCAAAGATAAATAAAATAATCCCGAGCATTCCACATAAGAAGAGACAAGTAAATGAGGTCCAAAATGATTCAAGATAATGACAAATTGAACATTTCTCCAGATGCACCTACATGTACTGGTAGTGCTGTAAAAGGCCACCGCTGCATACCACAATTTCTTGTAGACCGGCGGTTCATTTATAATCATTTCCCACAAGTGTTGGCCCACCTCTACTGAGCGCAAGTTTACAGATTTATCCAAGCTTCATAAACAGCAACCAGCAGGGATGTGTCTTTGTTCTGAGTCACTGTAAAGTCCTGAGGAAGTCCTTCACGTGAAATGAATTACAGCCCCAGCGTGGTCCAGGTGGGTTTTCTTTTGTCTGCATAATGACTTGGGGGCCGAGAGCGAGAGATCCAGCTAGAATTTCACACAGAGATTCCAAGATTTGCAGAAGCTCCCAAAATAGCAGGGACGTGGGAAAACACAGGAGGGGGACAGGGACAGGAAGGCCGGTTGGCGTGAAAGAACCAGAGGGGATGCGATTAAAGTGTCGTTGGTGACTGATGCTGAAATGGCCGCGATTGGTGACAACAGCCTTGATGTGAATGCCATTTAACCGCTTTGCCTTCATATTTGTTACTTTCCATCCTTTATTGGTGGTTCTATCCGAATGACAGGTTTTGAAGGGAGGGGGAAAGAAAGGATGTTAATTTCTCTTCTCCACCATGACCAGTCATTGTTGTTCTGAAAACAAGAGGAAACCAAGCACAGTGAACTTGGCATTGTAATCTTGAACTTTGCTCCCTGGAGATACCGGTAGCTTCTAGCAATAACAGTTCACAGACTGCCTCTCGTCTGTTCTAGAATTTGTGAACTCCAACAAATCTGGCTGAACAGCAGTTTCAAAAAGTCTATGGGGAAACATCCTTCTCATGGTCCTTTGGCAGTTTGCCAATCACAAAATACTGTCCACCAGAAATGAATCGTTTGGACTGGCTCCAAACAGTGGACTGGATAGTTTCCTATATTTCCACAGCTTGCCAAACCAGACAAGGTTCCGGATAATTGAAACACACGTAGTACATGTAATTCAAACTTTCCAAACATCATTCTTTACAATTTGATTTAATAGGGTACTAACTTGATCTAATTTCTGCTGATTAGGTGCTTGCACCTGTAAAGGAAATTCCACACTGCTCCCAGTCTAACAGCCATGTGTGGAACCTCCACAATCATACAGAATCCTAACTCATCCAACAGATTCCTGGCCAATCCAACAAAGTCCACCAACCATAAAGTAAATGGGTGCAGAGTACGGTACCTCAACATGCACAAACAGCAGTGTGTGGAATCCAACAAAATCGTAACCTTTCCAAACAGAATCCTTGTTAATCCCACAGAATCTATCAATACCAAAATGTGGATCCCACCCAAACTCAAGGAGTGAACATGAGAAGCCTGCTGACTGCTGAACACAACAGAATCCAGGAGCTCCCCCCCCTCTCCCGTAAATGTAAGATATACCTACATGTATTTCCTTTTCCTTTCAGAAGTACATGTATGAGAGCCAAACCAATTCTGTTGATGGAGTACACATACATGTACATGTAGATATTGTTGTACCAGTATGTACAGTACATGTATATCAGGTTAAAGTTTAAGAAAGTACCCATAAGCAGTTCAATGGAGCTTGGCCATGCTCCAGCAGTCACAAATTGAGGAAGCCCACTCATAATCCTGCTCCAATCCTTAAGCCTCATGACATGCCCAAGACAACCAATTAAAGTACCCTCCCATGACACTCTCTAAACCCTTCTCAGATCACATTCACTCATCAATCATATTAAACTGAGGCCACTCTACCCTGGCGGGGCCATTTAGTCCCTTTTGATGACACACCACTCTGGTAGCCTGTACATGTACCTAGCATGTGCATTTTTAAGGCCAATGTCAGGATCAGCATCTGGAAACTGCACACCACCACAATTTAGCTGCAGAATGATAGGGAATCGTTCAGGATAGCAGGGGAGTTTCAGCTTAAAGGGGGAGGGGAAGAGATCTTAGGGTAGAGGAAGGAATGGAGACAGAAATTCTGTAAGAGGGAACATCCCAACTCACAGTTCCAGTTGTCAGTCGCCCTTGTCACCAAATGGCAAATATTTACAAATTCTGCCAAGAATCCTGAATGACTGGCCAGACAAACTTTCCATTTATCACTGAACAATTTTAAAGGTACAGTCCGGCATGTGCAGCTGTTCATAAAATACCAGTACTTAGTTTGAAGAGTTAGTTATAGGACTGCTTTCATGCAAAATAGTTCTTTTAGGCAAGCAATCATCTTAAAAACAACGTGTCCCAAGATGCAGTTTTGGAAATTACCATTTAGCAGTTTGTTTTAATTTGGCTAAGCATGTGCAAGCGATGACACAATACACATGCATGCGTTGCTACCGTATAATCCATCAGTTCAGTGTGTAGTATTCAAGTACAGGTGCATGTACATGCACCTGTACACTCAGATGAATGAGAGAGCGTGTCCCAGATGCTGAACTTAAGTGCACTTCTAAACATGACTCTGCAATGTTTTTATTTGAAATTGAGACACTGTTTTTATCAAAATATACCAGTACAGCATTCACTGAACTCAAATGTCATAAAGTTAGTTGTGCATAAATCAACCTTCCTTAGATTATGAGCTCAAAATGACGGACTGCGCCTTTTAACAGTGGCTGCAAAAACATGTATGCGCACGAAGCTAAAATGCTGGATAGTGTCTAATCTTTGCTGGCTGCAAACCAGCATGTACGGTACATACATGTACATGTACCAGTACATGTACAGTGTACATGTACAGTGTACAT
Organism: Acanthaster planci; assembly: GCF_054643075.1. NCBI lineage: Eukaryota > Metazoa > Echinodermata > Asteroidea > Valvatida > Acanthasteridae > Acanthaster > Acanthaster planci. Next base: position 27,405 of record NW_028257742.1, on the reverse strand, counting down.
GTACAGTGTACATGTACAGTGTACATGCATTTCATTCCAAGTAGCATAAAATGCTCTTTTTATTGGCAAGGCCAAAGTGTGAACACTGCAAGCCATGCATTCACATGTAAACAAAACATTCAACCACTAGTGACAGATTTGTAATGCAATTTGCCCAAGCTGCATGCGACGTTTCCAGACTGTAATCCAAATGTAAAGAATGAAATTCTAAGTACATGTACATGCATCTTACCCGTACCTTTCAGTGTTTGAAGATCACCTACAGAAACAAAAAAAAAGACAACAACAATTCTAGGATCTTCGAGAGCACAGAAAAGGGAGAAATTTCAAGTTTGGATTTTTCTGCTAATGAAGATGTCCATGCACTCATGATCCTAAGTGTGGTGTCATTCAAGGCAGAACAGGTGTGTCTCTAAATTGCTTTGCATAAAATATCTGAATTTTCAACATTTTCTTGGAGTACGGTTTACGTATATGTACATGTACACAAACAATGTTCCACTTTGTACTTGGTTTTCATGTTTTCATAAACAGCTTGTTTGGACATTAGTAGTGCCCTCGCGCACACAGTGAGGAAAGTATTTTCTAAGAATTGAAAAACTACCACTTTTTCTTCACTTTCGACAAAAACAAAGGAATTTACCAGTAGATCGTTTGCTTTGTTGTTACATAGTAATATGCATGAAAACAAGTTGCACTGAATATCCACTGCATGTCTCCTTTGAATCAAACTGTACCGGTAGTTAACCAACACTGTTAAAAAGGGCAGATTTTTTGGTACCAGTACCTCAATCAGAAATCTGTACACCATCATCCATGATGTGCATTAACCCTAAGAGTGGGGTGGGGAGAGAAGCAGTATCCCCCAACATACATCTAAATCACCAAAGTGCCTTTTTTCAGGAGCCGAGTCTTTAGGACTCTATAGAGAAATTCTTTGCAGTCATTTTGAAACCAATTTTGTGAAAATTGAAAATACATGGACATGTACATGTACTGTTGTGCAGTGCCCATTTCTCTGAGAAAAGTCAGCCAAAAATGTATACATTTATCTTTTCCACTGTGGTACTCAATGCACACGGGCTGGAACATACCGGTATGTACATGTAACTATGAGATTCAAATACTAGAGTACATGTATGTCTGATTGAAATCAAACTCCAAATATGTAATGATAAGGAGTGTCTTTTGTAAGCTACCAGGATTCAAGTTTCAAAGACAAATGAGCACATTGAAACCCTCCTCCCCCCTCCCCCAAGATGGGCCAAAATAACCCGGCTCTTTGAGGGTTAACACAGGCCGAACTGTGCAGCCCTGAAAACTCTCTCACCATCCAGTACCTTTAAAGACTGGGCTGGTTGTTTGTTATTTATGCCAGCTGAGGCCAGCCCTGATGCATACATGTACATAGTTGTAAGGTACGGTACCAAGCTCTGCCTGGAACTGTGCCTGATGCCCCCCAGAGCCAGCCAATTATGAAAAGGTGAAGCCCAAGGTGACCGAGTGCAGTCAACATTACAGAACATCCTCAATGAGACTTGAAACTGCTTGTTGTTTCTACAATTTGATAAAACAGCCTTTGTGTTTGTTAACATTTTTTGTCTTTATACATGTAAGTTCCCACAAACTTTAAGTGTAGGAAATGTACAAAACGCATAGTACATGTACATGTACATTGTAAATGAAATTTAATACATGTGCATACAAATGAAGTAACACTGCTTTCTTTCTCGAAGTTGGACTATTTTACCTTTATTATGTGGCAAGCTTTCAATGGAAAATTTCTCCGACATTCAACCAATGACACAAGAGTAATTAAACTTCTGAAACAGGAATGAGGAAATGTTTCATTTTTCTTGTTTGGCATTAAATCTCTCCCGATTTCTTTTCAACATTAGGGCTTAGTCAATTCGAATAATTTACTATTCAAATATTCGACCTTCAATTCGATTGACTATCCGATTATTCGGTTGTACTGACCAGCAGATTGTAGATGAACAAACCATCAGTTGCAATAATGCACACAATGGTACATTAAAATAAGTAAAATAGCTTCCCACTCCTTAGCAGTACATGTATCTCCAGCCTGATTTAACAGATGAACAATACTTCTTGCCCTATTGAAAATTCCTTCTAAATTTTTAAAGAATAATTTACTTTTTGAATCGCTGTAAGATACATTATTCTGTCGCTTTTCATTTTCATTAGTGTGATTTTTCTCACTGAAAACAAAAACAATCTCCCTTCCTTTTCATGAATGTTCCATTCAAATATTCAAATTCGGAAAATAACATTCCAATATTCGATAATCAATCCAATACTCTGATATTTGGCAACGCCCTATTCGACATCTTTCCCCTTTGGAAGAACAGCAAAAGAAATTTACAGCGCCTTTGAAAGGGGCAGCCCACAGAACCCCACGGGGTATGACAATTCTGGTGCAAGAACGTGCTGTAAACAACAGGGCCCCTGGAAGTGGCCTTTCATACCTTGTAATGTGAGCTTGGGGATTTCGCCCTGGCTGGCGAAAAAAAATTATGTTGATTACTGTAGCAGGGATGCTTTAAAAAAAAAAAAGTTAAACAAAGCTGAGCTTCGGTCCGGGTAAACAGCACCAGACTCGGTGCCTGAACTTGCCAACACTGAGGTCTTCCTTTTAAGGCTTCAGAAATGTTTAAATGAAAGTAGTTACACACGGCATAAATTGTTTGGATGAGCATTCTGAAATCTTTACATGTGCTAAAAACATGTACACGTACGGGTAACTGTAAGATGTTTCGCATTTTGCACATGTACATTAATAAGAGCAGCTTGCTTTCCCAACCAGGAATTTTATACCGGTATGTGCTTTAGGGGGTTTATGGCCTGTTACTCTGGTATCATCGCAGTTCTGGTATTTCTGTGGACTTTTCAACCCAAACATACACGTACGTGTACATGTGTGTACATAATTTGATTTTCTTATGAAGAGCTGCATATTTGAAGCTATCTGGGGTGGACCCTTGTTCTTTCGTATTTGGCATGCACTGGAGCAGATGGGAATAAACTCTGTGATTTTGAACTGGTGACCGGCAAAAGCCCTTTTCGCACGACGACCAAAAAACTCGCAAGGCTTGAGACACAATTTGATTGTTTACTTTACAAACCGTGATCGTGTCCTTTCACACGGCACCGTGTAACATTTCGCAAGCATTCCTTGAGACGCGAACGCTTATTCCGCGGGTTGTCGGTGAACTCCACACTTATTGAGCGTAAATACCTCTAGTACCAGCGCAACGTGAGGTCAAAGATTGCAGGGCATCGATAAAAACTGGCTGATGCTACATCGGCAGAGTCCAACTTGCAGACGAAAAAACGTTCTCCCGAAACCTATGTTTCGGGAAGTAACAAGAAGCAGAAAAGTTCCAAGAGGGGCTGGGAGTATGATGAGACTCTCAGCCTTATAACTGCCATGGAAATGCCGCAATTAAGGCGACAATGGACGGCATGGTCCACAATAGCCACGTGTGGCGGGAAGTCGCAGGAGGTATTCCCGATTGCACCGGCGAGCAGTGCCACGATCGCAGGACATACCTGAAACAACGCTACAGAGACAGGTATCAGAGTTAAAGGGAATGCACATGCTGTGTGGGGTTGCAGATCACTCCGCATGCGCACTGTGAAGGTTATCGCAGGGGACGTTGTACAATAAACAGTGCGTCCATTCACACGACCGTTTCTCATGGGTTGCTTGAGAAATCTTCCGCTGGTGGAAGATTTTGTCGTAGGTCCGGACCTCCTCCAAAATATCTCAAGGATTCACCAGGAATGCTTGTCACTCTCAAGCGTTGCCGACCTTTCACACGATGGCAATTTTGAAAGATTCCTCAAGCATAAGAAAGTTTCTCGAGCCTTGCGAGTTTTTTGTCATCGTGTGAAAAGGGCTAAAGGCTAGAAAACCAGTTTCAGCGGTTACTGCCCTGCCTGCATCTGGATCACTTCTAACCTACTTTTCTTTCCAACAGGAAGGACCTGACATGTATATGCTGGATGTGGTTTGTCGTTTCATTTGCTCTCTTCAATTCAGCAATTCTGTGAAGTGCTTGTGTGGAATTCCTGTCCTTCATGCAAATCACACATGGCAAGTCCTCCAGTTTGTTTCCTTCCCCTGGTTTTCATTCCCAATTCCTGACATGCATCCTAATAAATCCAAAGTGACAGGCATCTATACAACCAGCCAAGCTATCAGGTTTCCTTGTTGATCTCTATTGTGCCAAGCTGGCAAAGGGTTATTGTATCCCTGAGTAACACCAAAAATTCACCCCTTTTTTCCCTTAAGAGCTTCTTTCAGCAATGCCCATGACCCTCTAGCCTCAGCCAGAATAAGACTTGAATATTTCAATGCAACAGAGGTATCACCCCATGACATAGGTGTGTAGTGTACTGTACAATGTACATGTACATATGGCTGATCCACCTGCTGTACATGTACAGTGTACTTCCAGCTCATTACCATGACACAATGGCTTTTGGTAATTTCTGTACCCTTTTCAATTGATTTGAAGGTTAATAAAACTAGCTACAGTCCTTCTCTCTTAGCGATTGAGGACCACCGTTTTCAGACTTTATCTGGTAAGGTGGTCCCCAAACAGTTCAAGCACTTAAAAGCAGTGTATAGGATTTGCATTTACTGGTACATGTATTGTAAATTGTCAGAATTTGCCAATTTTTGGTTTGTGATTTAGTTTGTGTATCATTGCAAGGACCCCTTTCATTTTTTGAGTTCACTGCTTTGAGGAAAATTGAGAAAAAATTGTTAACACTCGAAGCCTAACTCGTGTAATTTGTCTCGCAAAAGTCCATGGGCCACAGGACTTTCCTGAGTTCCACAATAGTGCACAGTCAATCTGGAGAACAACTGTAGCTCTCAAAAATGCATTTTTTCTATGGTATTGAGCAGTGATAGTGGTTTGTAAATTTACCTTGAAGTTTGTGTTTCCTCTTCGGCAATGCAACACTGAAGATTTTGTTGAATAAACACCATGTCATCGTGCAGTGAGTTGACTGCAGTCACCACAGTCACTGAGCAACCAAAATGCACAGTGTACATGTACCAGTGCATGTGCATACTGCACAATCAACGAATTTGTTCACTCTTCATACTGTACAGTGTATGTACTGTAGCCTCCCATGTCGGGCAAAAACCCTCCACACACCGCCGGTGCCCATCATAAACACTTTATAAATCAGCAAATGTGGCAACCCCCATCATAAACACTTTATAAATCAGCAAATGTGGCAACTATCCTTGCATTTTGGGCTTAAGAGTTACTGTGACTGGAAAAATAGAAAGCTAAATGTCTCGAAATTGAAAATTTTGTTTGAGAAAACCAGGGAGCTCAGAAGGAGCAACCATGATCTACCCATGTATTTGGACCATACCATAATCTTAAGGGGTTATGTTACAATGATAAATTCATGAGATAAACTTCCACAGTTTCATAAAGAAACCTCAAATATCAAAACAGTCCAAATTCTCTTTTAGGCCGTTAGTTATGGTTATATATATATTTATTTTATTAGTTAATACTGCAGTTTAGGCACACCGAAGGCACATTGGCAGTTTGTACCTTACCTGTTGATATAGACTCTTCCAACAGCTCAATGCTTCACACACATTTTCTTTGTGTCTGTTAATGGTAACGGTAGTGGAACGAATTGTATTTGCCAAAGATCGTCCGAACGGACAATCTTTGGAAAAAAATATGAAATTTCTCTTTTCTCAAAAATGACAGCATTCCTGGCAGTAGAATTTTACAGACTGTCTGACACCATTATGTACCAGGTACTTACTTTACCCTGAGAAATTTCAAGATAATTCGACAGTCCCGTTTTTGAGATCTTAAAAATCCTATACACGGTCTTTAATCCCATCTGTACATGTACGTTCTCAGAACACCTTTCCACCACACCTTGTCATCTTACCAGTAAACTTTACTGTTAGTTTTCAGTCCGTGGCGTTGTGAGGTTTTTGACCAAATACAAGTGTACTTCATCACTTTACACACAAACACACACATATTGGTACTGGGGTTGTAGGCACTACAAGAGTTGAACAATAGTTATTACAGGGGCAAACTTGTTATTGTCCCTGCAAGTCAGTCTGACATTTCCTACCAAAAGAATGTGTCCCCTTGGCATTGGGCTAGCCAAAGCTGTTAAATGCCTACACGTACCGGCATGTGCCGGCAATAGTTCAACGTCAAGAATGAATTATCAACCAATCAATGATCCAGAGCCAAACCTTTGTCTCCACTGCTCGTTTATCAGTGTTCTACCCAATGAGTGATTCCTCTGAACTCCCAACAACTGCCACTATTGCATAACCCAGTTTGTCCTCTTACCTGCGGCCTTCGTGCCGGGCCCCACGGTACCTGATCCTATCTCGCCGGGTACTTCTGTGTTGTCCTCGTCATCGGGTGTTCCGGCTTCTGCCACATTGCCCGGTTCCCCACCATCCCCACTGCCATCAATGTACATGACATTGTCCTCATCAGCTGCCTGTACACACACAAAAATGAACAAGTTAAAAAAAAGCCAATAAGTAAATAACAAAACCACATCCATGTCAATTTCTGGGGAATGTATATACCTGTATACTTGTGGCAAAATTGGATCAAGTTGATCCAATTCACAACCATTTCTGAATAGCACATGTGATGTATAGCCAAATCTTATAACTTACACCTGGTTATTGAAAGCCCACTAAGAGATGGCCAAATTGTTATTCATGTCATATTCTCCCAAACAAATCCAACACAAACAGTACTTCTCACAGAAAACTTACAGAGGGTTTTCATTTTTAGGCTCTTCTGGTTATTCCAATGATTCAGAAGGCTAGAAAAGATACACCAATCTGGAAATAAATAACTTTGACACCATAAATTGACTGCTTCCTGGCCATATTTCAACATGTGTGGCAACCAATCCAATTTGGGGTGCCCTCCTCCCCCCATGACATGACACGGCCATGCACTTGACATGACACCAGACACAAAGATAGCAAACAACATCAAGGACTGTCTGGCACAAATGGCCTAGACTTGCTCCAGTCTCCCCTAGTGTCTCCATTATTGAATGACCCATCCATCATCAGCAGTTGTTCATGTACCGTACTTGCAACCACCACCCCAGCCCACGCTGGAGTCATTGCACAAATAGCTTCCAACCCTACGACACTTGTAAGTGCGAAAATTCATTCATGTACTTAAAATGGATTTTCAAGATAAAAATCAAAATGCCACAATGAACGAGGGGCACATGTACATGTACATACCAGTACATATACAAGATGAATTCACACCTTGATAAATAATCCGAAATTCCTGGACAAAATGCTGGGATTTTTTTTTGGGGGGGGGAGTTAAGGATTCAACATGTTAAACTAAAGGGGAGGTCATGCCTATGGGCTGTAAATATCATCTAAAAATAAAAATCAATGTACCGGTATATCAAATCCTCCTTCCAATATGAGCAATTCACAATAATGCACCTCCAAGTGTTTGCAACACACTGGGCAATCACAATGCGCACAATCTGTCGACCCAAAGCACGTCTGAAAAGTGTCAACAGATTTTGCATGTTGTGATTAGCCAACGCGTTGCAAACTCTTGGAGGCGCACTATTGTGAATCGCCCGTATTCCCTGAAGTACAAACAGGAAAGCAATACACTCTTTGCACAGTGAAACTACAGTAAACACAGGCACGCAGATCCACGCAAAACACGGCTCTTAAAGTTTCCAAAGCTCTCATCCAAATTGCAAATCTCTAGAGCCCATTTTTCCTCAAGGTGGACAACCCCTGACATTACAACCCACCCACCCCCCACTACATGCTGTACCAGGCAGTACAATCACCTTTTTCTATTTGCTTCCACCCATGGTTCAACTACTTAATACCCTCATCCAATCACCGCCCGCCATCCTCCAACTTGCCTAAGGGGCTATCAGGTTATCGCCTTCACTGGACAAGCCCAGCGACAGGAGTTTTAGCGCACCTGGGAAAGATCTGATAATAAAAAGATTTGGAGGGGCATCATTTTGCATAAAATTCCTTCAACTGTAGACAAATCCATAAAAATGTGTCTACTTGTCTGCAGTTGCAGGATTATTATGCAGGAAGAAGCCCCTTTTCTCAGCAAGAAGAAATTTATTTAAGGCCTAAAGAAAAACATACAACATGATATACGGATATTCTCAGAACTAGTTCTCAATTTTCTCTTTCAAAAACCAAAAAATCCTTCACTTTTTTCAGCCTCAAAGAATCATGTATAAATGGCGGTTCAGGTCACAATGACTCAACTTATCTACCGTACATTTATTTAAGGGGAAATATACACTCTTACTTCAGGACTTCTGTCAACGGGTGCAGATGATATAGTTAATGATTTCAACATGGCAGTGGTAAGACCAGTGGATTGTATTTGGTTTCGGTGGTGTCCATTTCTTGGATTCCTTACCTGGAATACCAGTTCTGGTATTTCATTCTCTGGGCACTGACAAATAGCGGTAATTCTCTGAATACTGATAACTGAATCTCTGTGCACATTCTGCCACAATTTGTAAGACTACACTTGGCCACATTTAAAACTTTAGCTCCCATCCCTTGTGATCAATGTACAAGTAAGTACTTGGCTACATGTATGGCTGGATATACACATGTACATGTGTACATGTGTTAAAAACATGCGCCCACATGGATCGGTACCTGTACTACTACTGTATGGAAGCCCTCAGCCAGTGATTCCATGCTTTTCCCACAGCCCCATGTTATTTCAAGCAACAGCCAAGTGAAGTCGATGTTGCCTCAGGCAGGGTTTCCCCTGAGGTACTGATAGTGGTCAAACAAATGTTGCCAAAGTTCTAGTGCCTAAAACAAAAGTGAGTGTTTTCTAACAGGCCTAAAATAAGTTCTATACAGTCTAATAGCACATTCAAAATACTAGTACATGTGAATTGATCTTGTATTCTGTGTCCTTCTTTACCATTCAGAATGATTTACATGTAAAACTGATCTGTGAGGTGTGAGGTGGTAAAATTCAACAGAAAAGCCTGAGGTGGTCACTAAAATCAGTGAGGTGGGGCCGCCTCACACTTGAATAGGGAGGGAACCCTGGCCTCAGGTTCTCTCAAGGAAACCCAATATTAAACCACCAAGCTAAACCCTAACCCCCTGGGCTCCTGCACTAGAGAGCACACTGAACCTCACAAAAGCCAACATGTACCTGTCTATGTACATGTACTTGTACATGTACATGCAGGTCACTGTACATGTACCAAACCTTATAAACTCCAACAGAATGAGCCTGTTGGAGTTTGAGTGATATGGTATGGATGGGTCTACCGGTACATGCAGTATAGGGTGACTTGCACTGAACAGTACCAAACCTGACAAAATCAAGCTTAGTCCAACAACTGGCACAGCAAGCCAGACACTGCACACAATGAACCCTGTGTGTCCCGACTCACATAGAATCCAACACCGTCTCCTTGGGCCTTTCATCCCAAGTCTCACAAAATTCAACAAGTTCATCATGTACGGTACAAAACCTCACAAAACCTGCTGTTGGAGTATGGCAGGTTTGGGGTACCGGTAGTTAGGGTTAAGCACAACCCAATCAAAAGCAACAACGTGCAATACCAGATTTAATTGCAAAATGAAGTCCCCTTTGTAGACTTTTCCCAATAATCTGGGGTCGCCTCCATCCCAACAAGCAGGCTTTCCCACTTCAACTACTCTGGGACACATTCCTCCTCCATTACAAAGTGAAGTTGTACTGGATCATACCCATCAAGAACCACATGTACCATATAGCCTCCAAAGAAATACATGTAAATAGTTGTGGGGCAGGGCACCAGCACTTGCACTGTGTAATGCAATGCAGGGCAATGCAATGTCCCCACAGCTCAACTGGGTTATAACTGTTTTTTTCCACTCATCCACGACCTTGCCTCCTTACAGCAGTAATTCATTGCATCAGGCCCTTTCCCCAAGTTCCTTATCTTTGCTCAGAAAGCTGCCCCTCCAAGATAAAAAGACGGGAAAGGGAGTGAGATGTATTTTGCATATTCTTGTCTGTGAAGGGCTTGGCATGGTTAACACCCTCAAGCAGGACAGAGGTCAGGTTTTAAGGAGTTTTTTCTTGTTGAACATGGTCGGGCTTGATAATCACACAAGTTGAAAGCAGGTTGAACGTGACACAGGAAAAGCCGACTAGCTTACTAAAGTGATTTATTCTTACTTTTTTCCTTTCTCCAACCAGTACCTTATCTTGTTTGCAAGAGATCTAAAATATACATGTACATGTACACAGTGTAATACTTAAGTTTTTTATTTTTCTTCCACTTTGACTGCCCAGTGCATTTTGTTATCAATTATATGTGATCAACATATCACTACCCAACCGATAATTCATCTCTGTTAATTTTTTTCCTTAAATTCTCATGAGCCCCATTAAAAATCCATCAACTTTTTTTCAGCAAAGGAACTTTCTGGACAGGGCCACTGTAAATTTCATTGCAGGAAATCTTTAATACAGTGTAATATTAATGGCATTCAACGCTGCTGCGATGTTAGCACTTGACCTGCTGGACATAATGCACTCCTGGCTTGATGCTCCAAGCAAACGGTTCTCTACTCAAAGCAGAATTTTCAAGAGAGAGCGTCAGTTAAAAGTGGGTGCTTGAACCTGCTACATAATTTGATTTGAAGATACCGTAGCATTTTTCACTAAGTACATATGCACATGTATGTATGTCTTTAATTCACGTATATAAATGTCTTTAAATGTACATGTACATGTACCGGTACACGTAGCTTCTTAAAAGCAAGCCAAGCCACTTTTTAAAGAGGACATTTACAATCGTTGCCTTTAAAAGCACACGACTTTTGTAGTCAACAGTACACACGGACATACAAAATTAAGACAAATTTTTTAAAATTCAGATCACCCTACATGCATTATATTTGTTTAGAGGAGAAACTACGGTACTAGTAAAATGTACAGGTGCATGTATGTACAGGTGCATGTATGTACAGGTGCATGTATGTACAGATGCATATGTACAGGTGCATGTACACTGCCGTGCAAAAGTCCGATCGCACATGTGCTGTAAACTTTCCGTTGTAGTTTTGCAATAAATTACTGAGTCTTTATAAAAAAAGCATCTCACCCTTGTAATGTCTAGTTATTTTAATCAAATAAATTCATAAATCTCATTGCTGAAGTCGGCGACTACCCCCTCTTTTCGCTAAGTTTCGAGCGACTGTTTTTCGCCCGTGTAAAATCGCCATCTTGAAATATCTCATTACGTATTCATGAGCTCATGAATATTATTAGGTGGCATTTAAACCAATGGAAGCAAAGCTGACGCGGCGGGAAACTCTGTCTTATGAATAATTATAGGTGATTTCGCCGCCTGTGAAGGGTAAATGGATACTAGACAAATCAGGCTACCTCGTGGCGACAAAATTTGCATACCAATACTTTCACTTTGATACGCAAAGCAGCAACACAATGCCAGCAAATACGCCACTTACCACTCGCGAAAAGGGGATGATTGAAGCCTGGAATCAGGAGGGAATTTCCAACCGGGAAATTGCCAGAAGGCTGGGTATCAGCGAATATGCTGTTCGTCGGAATCTCCGGAAATTGACGGAGTTTGGGTCAATGGAACCCCGACCACGCACCGGCCGACCGAGATCGACCACCGAGCGGGATGACCGGCAGCTCGTGAGGGCATCGCGGCGCAACCGCTTTCTGACCGCCCCTGAATTAGCGATGGAGCTTGCCAATGCAGGGGTTGCAGTCCACCGCAGCACTGTTTCAAGGCGATTGGCTGCAGTTGGGCTGCATGGCAGGGTTGCTAGGCATAAGCCCCGACTTTCAGAGCAGCATAAAGGTCGTCGGCTAGCCTGGGCCCGAGAGCACCTGGGGTGGACCGCCAATGACTGGAGCCGGGTCTTGTGGTCCGATGAATCGAGATTCCAACTGTTCCAGAGTGATGGACGGGTGTACGTCAGGAGGACTGTGGGGGAGGAGTTTGACGAGAAGTGTGTTGTGCCCACCGTAAAGCATGGGGGATCCGGGATCATGGTGTGGGGCTGCATGAGTTCCGCCGGTGTCGGCAGCCTGGTGCGGGTCAACGAAAACATCAACGCCGCAGTTTACGTTGACATCCTCCGGGAAAACATGCTGCCATCTGCCCACCATTTGATCGGCCATGAATTCCTATTTCAACACGATAATGCTCCATCGCATACTGCTAGAGTCACGCAGGAATTCTTGGCCGATCCCACCCCAGAGTTTATTAGAGAAATGGGGGGTAGTTGGCAGTTTGAGGTGATGACTTGGTCGGCCCAGAGTCCCGACCTGAACCCGATTGAAAATCTGTGGAACGAAATTGACCGCCGTCTTCAACGTGAAATTCGGCCGGCAAATAAAGATCAACTGTTCCAGATTGTCAATCGGATTTGGGAGGGAATGGACCAACAAGTCATCACCAATCTCCTGGAGTCGATGTCAAGGCGGTGCCAGGCTGTTATCGACGCCGGTGGGGCATTTACGCGATACTAAACCCCATCACTGGATTTCCGGATTTCTCGGACACTGGGCGCCGCCATCTTTAATGATATGCTAATGAGAATACTGCCCATTGACTTTGTGCACACGCACGGAGAAACTCTAATTACCAGGCTCGTAATTGTTCACCAATTCATGTTTTAGAACTGGAAACGTGAATTTAATGGAATAACCATATCAAAACAAACACAGGTATTGCTTTTGTGGAAATTTATTTTTTCTTTTATGCATAAAAAACACACAATTTGTTGTGCACTCAGGTGCGATCGGACTTTTGCACGGCAGTGTACATGTACATGTACCGGTATGTACATGCATGTACAGTAGGCCAACCGGTACATTACAAGAAACTATCTTTTTGCAGGCATTTGAATACATTACACATTGAAATTAGCAGAATAAGAATGTTTTAATTTTGGTGACACCATTACCCAAACACACTGATGCTAATGATGCAGCATGCGTACAATATACCCATTTAAACATGTATAAACGGTATGTTTGCGTGGTACATGTATGTTCGTTTTATGGCTATTATGAAGGGCTCTGACCAATGGCATCATAAGGAAATGATGTCATCCTTATCACCTCAAGTGAGATTAGAGGTTTCCTGCACAACCAGGATGTTTGCGCCAACATGTGGGCTATGCTGCCCAACTGTTGGGATGCCACCAAAAAAATGCACACTTACATAGTAACTTGATGCAAAAGACCAATGATGATCATTCATGTGAACTCATGTCGGACACTATTTTGGGCGCAGCCATTTTGCCTGTTTACGTCATATGGCAGAAGCACGCATGTGCTCAACACGTAAGCCAAAAGCAGATAGCTTTTGTTCACCGCAGACTTTTGGTAGGAGTGGCTAAAAGTATTATTGGCGCAGCATCACAAATGACCAAAATCACTGGACAAATTTACCACACACTAGACCTACATGTATCTGCTTATATCATCAGTCATGAATGAACTTTGGCAAAGCTGGTAGCTCTAGTGTGTGGCAGGCTCCAGTGTGCCATGTACAATGTACTGTACATGCACTACATGTATGTCTGGTATGCGTGAGTACAAAATAAGCCAGCAATGAACTTCACATGAAAGCAGGTGAAGGCCATTCCCCATGCATGCATTTTACACATCTTTCCCACTGAATGCACAAATTCTTGCAAGTACCGGTATGGTCAGTGTCCCCTTAAATCTGGAACAAAACAAACCAAAAATGAGTATTTACCGGTACAATGAATAGTCAAAAGCTGTTCCATAGCGGTTGGTACCTGTACATATACTTCCACTGTAATTCATGTGAAACATCTATTTCAGACTTCCTCTCTGAGTCCAACAATTACCAGTTAACCGAATGATTATACCTAAAAAGCCCTTGCCAAAGGTCCCACAATGGGGATGGGTAAAGCAGAGCCCACCCAAATGTGCCTAGGATGGAATCCCTTCATTCAGCAGCAAGAGGTGACCATGCAAAATGCTCAGGATAATCAACTATTTGTAAAAGGTCCCCAGTCTCACTTTTTCTCAACGAGAATTCATTAAGCTCACATTTTGCTGCTTCCAGTCTTCCTGACCCACCTCCATTTGCGCATTTTTCAAACAGGCAGCCACAGTTACATGTATAGTTGGCATAGATTTTAGCAAAGCTTTGTTTGTTCATTTTTATGTTATATGTGATATGTCAAGCCCTCTCAAATTTTATAAAACAACATCATACAAGAACATGTCCACTGAACAAGTAAACCAAAACTTGGCAAGAATTCCAATGAACATTTACAAGGGCCTAAAGCGAATGTCCTGGGCCTGGGAACGTTAAACAATTTTTAGGCTGACTTTATCCACAGTTCAAGACTGTAATGTACATGTGCACATGTACTGGTACACATGGGACATTTCTTGAGATTTAATTTACAGACATACCATACTGGTATCACTTGTATGTATGTTTTGGGACACGTGTCCCATTCCATACCACAAAATCAATCAGACTTCAGGCCCTTTCAGATTAATGATGGAAACACACATCTGCAATGTTTGGCACCCCATGTCTGTCCCAAGGGTTACCTGTGACTTCTTTGTGAGCTTTCACATGGTACGTGTACATGTACATGTAGTAGCGTACAACACAGCACATCAGTGAGTGTCCCTGTTTTGCAGCATTGACATTTACATCACTGGTACTTCAATGGTGGAAATATAGAGTACCAGTGATTTTCCAGACATACACATGAATGCTTTTTTGCAAATTTTCACAAACATTTATGTATGAATTCAGCGACGACAACATTATTTGCCTGTTGGCGGCTTCCGTAGCTACATGTACATGTATGCACCTGTCTGTCTCCTACTGTAGATTTAGTATCTCCATTTTAGTGAAGAATCCTGGGCGTTTTTCGTTCATCGGACTCACAAGTAGACACATTTAGCAGGATGACTGTCAGTGCCGATTAATAATGCCCTTGTTGCCAGCACCAGTCTTGCGCCTTATAAACCCTGGCATCCGATGTCAAGACAGAAGATATCAATCGCAATCCCCAGAAATGCTGTATACCGTAGAGAATATTTTCTTTTTCCTAATTTTTTGTTATTCATGGCACAAAAGGAAATTTTTTCAACAATTGTGATTATAAGGCCCGAACTTTATAGATCTGGTTCCAGCTCCTCAAATATGAAACTCTGTAATAATGCATGCGTGGAATCAGATGGCCGCAAGACTATCACCAATGGGCAGTACTGTATATTCATGAACTGCTATTTCGAATGACAGCAACAGCAAAGGTGTGTGTGTAATGGACTTCAACGCACACAATCCTTGCAAAAATTGCACGCTTTCAATTCACACGACCAATCTCAGTGATTGGAGAAGGCAGAGGAGGTCTGGATCCATGTGACAAACACATGGGGATCCTTGCAATTTGTGACAGGGGTAAACTTTCTCACACTCACAGCACATCATTTCTGTGATCGTGACATCAATGAGATTTCATTGCAAGGCACCCCTGTTTTCAGTGCTCCTTAGAAAGGGAAAGGGTCTTTTGCAGCCTCTCAGAAATACTGCTACATACATGTACATGGGGTTAACCTATTAAGATTTGATCAAATGATTTTCTCAATCAACTGGATCTGCAGAATCTACCGCGATTTCTGCAGTCACAAATTACTGCAATGGCGTCTTCACTGCATGCCTCAATCAACAAACAAGCTAAAACTTGCTCGACTTGACGTCAAATTTGAACCTAAGACTGCCTTTCCATGTGTAATGTTTTTGCATCTTTTTACCCATTTCACTCCAGCACATTTTCAATGAACACTCTCCAAAACTTATGCATACAGAACAAAAGGCACAGTGAAGACATGTAACATGTTTTCACTTCTGAGCCACTTTGCCTTGATCCGAAAAACCAACAAAATCTTCCTACAAGTATGTGCAGGAACCCAATGGCACTCTCTTTGTACTTCAACATATAGGGGTTTCAAGCCATCAGTATAATACAACAAAGGCTGGGCTCTGCCTTCCTCAATCTTACAAAATCCTACAAAATTCCTTTCAGTGAATTTTGAAGGATTTTATGTTACTGGTAGTTGAATCATGCACAGATGTGTTCAACACATACCATGTGAAATAATCACCAAAATCAATCACCACATTGCAAACAAGAGTTAAAGCCATCCCAACAACACACAAATGAATCCAACACCCTCATAAAACAAAACAAAACCAGAAGAAAAAACATCATTAAAAATGACAGGAAACAAAACACAGGACAACAGTTGCAGACACTACACCAACTGGTGTTGTTGACACAGCCTGGATTCTGAAACTGATTGGTATTTTATCGGGCCCCTTGTAAACTTCTAACCCTGATAACCCCCCTTAGGGTTTGGCCAAAACAACCAAGTTCAAGACTTTGGGGACCAGGGGACCATAAATCATTGTCAAACAGCACCAATTCAGAGTATAGGAACAGGAACTGCAGAGACTAGTAAAACACACAAAAGGAGGAAAGTGCATGACAGTTTCCTGGCGAGGGTGGAAAAGGCTGTATTAGTCAAATAAACAATGTCAAAGGGGTAAAATATTGTAACTAGTACCAATACAAGAAAGAGGAGGATGCAAATCAAACAAGGTCTACCCCCACC
The DNA here is from genome assembly GCF_054643075.1 of Acanthaster planci. Taxonomy (NCBI): domain Eukaryota; kingdom Metazoa; phylum Echinodermata; class Asteroidea; order Valvatida; family Acanthasteridae; genus Acanthaster; species Acanthaster planci. The sequence goes on along the minus strand of NW_028257742.1, from coordinate 10,642 downwards.
GCTCAAGGTTTACTGTACATTGAGATTTTATGAGGTTTAACGGGTTTGTGGGTAAAACCTTGAGTTATTTAATATTCATTCTTTCCTAATGCAAATCAGTCAAGAACTAAATGAGTTCTTTATTCCCCGAGAAATAAAATTGCACTGTATGTACAAACTTGAGTTAAAGGACAAAGGACATGTAATAATTTTAGGCCTACAGACTCTCAGTGAAATTTACAGGAATTCTTTTAATGATTCTGAAATTCATTCAAAGTGAAACAAAACTGTAACAAGTCGGACCCATTTCCTAAGACAGACTGTAAAAAAAAAAGGCAAGGATATCTACAGATAATTCATTTAGTAGACCAATACAAAACCAACATGTTCACTTTCAGTTCGCGTTCTGTTAAATCTTCTGAGGTACACAAAACTACATGTACTAGTTATGTTTCCTGTGGTTTTTGAACAATCCAAACTACATAGTCTAGATCGTCTACAGCAAGACTTAGACAGACCTAACTCTGTGGACAGACAGTCACTACAGACTTTGGTTTCTGGACAGAATGACAGTGTACCAGTAGGCTAGACTGGTAACTCAATCCACAAGGGTCTGGGCACAGATGGCCGGTAGCCACAGCATGGTGGCCATGAAGCTCAGCAAGAGGGAGGGAGAGGGACCAAGTTCAGCCTGGTGTTGACTTAAAGCAGATTGGATGATTCATGGCCCTGGTATTTGTGTAGGGAGATATGATGTATGCTGTACAACACACTACAGCCCCATGGAAACAAAGGGTGTACTATTTCATTCTTAAGGGCGCACAGGCTGCCAACCTCATCTGAATGAATAGCTCTCCCTTGATGGAAGCTGAGAGGAGTAAATGTTCTGAGGTGGATAAAGCTTGAAATTCAACCCATCAGCACTCACACAAATACACTGTATGTGCTGGATACATAAACAAAGTCACTGACTCCTCAAATTCACAATGGAGGCCTCAAATTTCCGGACTGCAGCTATAAGTGCAATCACAGATAATTTGCTTTCAAATAAAAGTGACACTGTGTTTATCCAGTCTACATTGTCTGTGGCTGCTGTTGAAACTTATTCTCTGCAGTTCCTCCCTTTGTGGCAATTATAAAGACTGCATGAAGCACAACAACTGAAAGCTTTGAGGCACTGTAAGGGCCAACAGGTAAAGAGGGCTGGTTACCCGTTATCTGGGGATTTTTATTCGGTAACTTTGGTTTTTGTTTGTTTGGGTTTGCTTTGTTTTCGGGAGAAAATGAAACATTGTAGAATGAATGAAATATGTGTGTTGCAATTTCGACCCCCTTTACAGTCCTCTCCACATTTACTACTGGCATATTCTGCACCTGGCTTCATTTACATAAAATGTACATGTACCTACATGTACCTGTACATGTACTGAGAATGTACCGGTACCAGAACCAGAACTTCTTTTGTTATACATGTACAAATATACACTGTTATAATTTGTGACCTGTAAATGAACCTACTAGCACATTGTATGCAGATGGTTTCATTTTCAAGATGTTCTTCGGGGGTGAGAATGACAGCTTGGCTGATAAAAAAATTTAACACATTTCAGTAAATGGTTTGCTTTTTTCTGTGTGATATGCAATCAGGATGTTCAATGATAAAAGAAAATATCCTGGTACATCTGTACATGTACCAGGCCTACCGGTACATCTGTACATGTACCAGGCCTACCGGTACATCTGTACATGTACCAGGCCTACCGGTACATCTGTCAGCGTCAAGGAATTTTTTTTCAACAAAAAAACCAAACTTGGCATCATTTCTTAATGATACGAGCATTTAGCTGATAATCCTTTGTCGCTGTGAATTTCAGTTCAGTAAATACATGCACATGTACACTGTACATGCAAAAGCCCTGTGTTCATGTACTGAATTATTTAAACACTGCCTCATCATTCATGTGCACGGTTCATTTATGCTTTCAACAGAGCCCAGAGGAAATGAAAGCGGATAGTGCTGGTACTCGGCAGTGTGGAACCGGTACTCCATTCAAGAAGTGTGAAGAATTTAGTGTGCATGTAGGTAACAGTGGTGGGGATTGTTTCCACGTCCACAGCTGGTTTGTTGATTATGGCGATATATTAAGCAATAGATGAGAATAAAATGGGTGTTAACATCCATTCCTCACTGTGTTCTTTTGGCCATGGTGTTTTGATGATATGTTTCTCCTAGTACCTAAAGACTTGACCAGATACTGTGCCACCATTGTCAATACCAAAATTGACACACTGCCTATCATGATGCATACAAAAAGCAATGTCTCTTCTAAAATGAAAGCCATTTGCTGATCCACACACATGTAGAAATAAATGCAAACACAACTGTAACGTCACAATTTCACCAAAGCTAAATTACTCGCACATGTAAATGTACCGCTACATGTACATGTAGGTTCAACCTTTGCAAATTCACGGGGCCATTCTGAATATCTGAAGTGACATCACATTCATGACATCACATTCGTATGGTCCTCTTGAGCCTGAAGATTTACCAGTCCTTATTCTTCCAAACCCTCAAGAAACATCAATACTGACATGCGCAGACATTCATTATCATACACGTGTACATGTACAATGTACGGTACATTTACAGCATTTTACCGACACATTTACATGTACATGTACCCAGTATCACAGGGCCTACAGTGCTGATATGTGTCTGCCCCTTCACTCATTAGACATCTTATTCCAGGCTAAACAAACAGCAGGTCTTGAGTCAATTTATCCTCCTCAGTCCTCATCTTGGCACGTCTGTCTGTCCATCCACAGGCCACAAAAGCATGCCGCCTCCGGACACTTCATTGACATTAGCATCTATTCTAACAAACTTCCGAGAGCTGGGGCTTCTAGTATCTATACATATGTATACTTAATGCTTGATGTCTCTTCTGGAGAGGATGTATACATGTACGTGTACTTTGTATGACAGTCTGGGTTTACCACGGCCAAGGAGAATGCCTGATGAGATTAAGGATGATATCCTGGTGAGACCTGGAGCCTGAGTTTACTTCAGGGCAACACGCATGATTACTGCCTGCCATCACAACAAACTATAAACTTCAAATTTCAAAATTTCAAATGAATTACTTTCTCTCTTTACAGTCGACTGGTATATAAAAAATTCTACAAAGTTCCTTAATTTAATAAAGCATACAACTGAAACAGAGATTAAGTTGTCCAAGCTTTCAAGTCTGCTGGCGTCATGATGGTGCTACCGGTACATGTAGATGTACCTTGAAGGTCTTTTCACTCAGTATTGGCCTGTGGTCTGGAATTTTGATTACACATAGTTAGGATCATGATGTGGACTGAGACTGACGGAGATTTTTGCACTTTTTGTAGCTTTGTCACAGTTGAATATTTCAGTAATTTCCAATATAATAAAGTGGGCTTTTGAAGATCCCCAAGAATTCAGCATTAAGAGGTATGTAACTACTGGTACATGTACTCGGTAAAGGCAACCATTGTATGGTGTGTTTATTTTAAGTAACAGGTTTATGTACTGTAGTATTTCATTTATTTATTTACCTTGTTGGTACTGTACCTGTAAGTGTACAGTAAATGTACTCGGACTTGGACACAGACTTCGATACTTGGCCCAGTACTCCACCTTTAATGTACTCGTACTCGGTGCTTTGGACTCGGGCTTGTCACAAGTGTACCCGGTACCTGTACTCGGCCCGGGACTTGCTCCCATAGTACTCAAAGTGCTTTGTACTCGTATTTGGGGACTCGATCCCAACACTTCATTAAATTCTAAAAAAAATTTTACTCCAGGATGTGGAGAAAAGCATTTTGTGGTGTTCATCCATGAAACACAATCCCCAAAGGAGCTGTCCCCACTAAACACAAGCCTATGTGCAGTTTGCTAGTTCAACTTTTCAGATCAGAAGTTGCAGAACACCAGTTAGTCCATTGCTAACAATACTCATTCTCCAATTTAAAAGATTTGTGACAAGCATTGCACACGAATGCACATACACACATAAATATGCTTGAGAGTGGAAAAAAGAAACCCCAAGGCCTAGATGCATACTGGTATTTGTACTGGTAGTAGGTATATCAGGTACATGAGACTTACGACATTTCCCATTCTGCCGCTACACAAAACCCAGTATTTTCAAATGCTGATTCCTTCCTAACAGCTGGATACTATTCAGCAAAAATTAGTCATAACAGACATTAATACCAGTTTGTATGCTTCCATGTGAATCAAAATATTCTGCAAAAATCATTTGTTTATACAATGGAAGTGTCGCAAATTGTTTGAGAAAGGTTCAGAAAGCCCTTTCTGTCTTTTTTGCCAAGCCAAAACGGTCCAAGTGCGGCAAAAATGGAGAATTTTCAATGCCTTTCTGACACAGGGTTTTAGATTTACATGATTTTCAAGGTTAAAAGTGGAAGGAAATATTGCAAAAACCCTAAAGGTGTGTTCCTGATGTTTTTTTCTACAAGAAGAATGGTAGACTGCTGCTTTGTATTTAGGCAAATATATGAACCTTTTCAATCCCAATGTGAATTTCAATCCCCAATAAACTGTTTAAGCCCATACGTGGATCATAAAAATGGAGAGAACGTAAAACACAATACTTTTTTTGCACTGCAACAACTTTTGCAAAAAATGGTAACAGACAAGTTTTGAAATTTCTCAACTTTGAAGCGCTGTAACTTTTAAACGAAACGTTATTCTAAGTCAATTTTTTCAGTGCCTTTCTTTTGTCACAAGCTTTCATTTAATGTACCGGCATATCTCTACCAATTTGCCCAAACAAAAAAAATTGGGGTTTTATACCAACTGGTACAGTGGTAGTGTGCCTGGTAGCCTGGTCTGACGGCACACACCATACTGGGATCAGGCATTTCACAATGTACCATACCTGCTGTTGAGAGTCAAAGGTCACCTTATACAGCCTACTCAACTTCCTGCTATTGTATTGCGGTTTGGTACTGCAATGCCAACATCCCGTGCAATACGTGTACATGTACATGTACACTGCATGAACCAGTAGTAACAGACCCTTTGCTGATGGCGACGTGGGTGGACAGACAGCATTGTGATGCCAATGAGTAAGACCAAAAGAAGACCCTCATAATCCCACCTTCCTGGAAGCGGGTGTCAAGGTGACTGACACTTTGTACACGCACTATGCATGCTACCTGTACCTGTTTGAGATGTGCAACTGCATATACAAGTACATGTAGAGCTCTCTGTACATATACATGTACATTGATACGACTGAACTGTGCACTACACATGCACATGGATACATGTAGGCTACTGGGTATATTTGAATAGTACAACATACCGGTACCTACCCTTCTTGCTCTATGAACATACTGTCCACCATTTATGATACCGGTATACATGTAAACAGGCCCACCTAGAAACTTAAACTTTAAAGTGACTAACATTGTTTCATTAATTACATGTATCAATAAAAAAAACAGAAAACAAACTGAATGTCATAACATTTTGCAATAAAATCCTGGTATCCTATATCAGCCTGTACCATGTGCTACCGGTAATACATGTACAGTATGTATCGGTACATGTTAATTGAAAGTTCAGCTAAGTCCAGTTTTCAAATGTTAAGCCTTCCACTCAATGCACACGATGTCTTAGTCCCACAAATAAACTAACGATGTCCATGTACAGTACAATCAAAACCATTTTAGGGTACAGTCCACTAATTCAAGCCCCACTGAAAACTGTGTAAAATCAGCACTGTTCAGGGCCCAATAACATGCATGCCAACATCCCTGAGAGTTCTGAAAAACAAATGAAGTTAATGTCTGGTAACTAATCTTTCAATTTCTTTTCAATTTTTGTAGGTTAACCAATTACATTTTTAATTATTACCACACAACAAAATCACCCCCCGAAAAGTGATTTTTCCGAAATCTGATTGCAGCCATTTTTCAAGTGGCAACCCTCAACTTTCTTGGCACTTACATGTAGGACCATTTTTCAACGGTAGTTTTTAGCCATTCTGCTCTCATATGAAAGCTCGAAGACCCAGAGAGTTGATCCTGGCAATGATTTACACAATCTAACCATTTTGGGGGCAAAACGATCTCCTCAAAAGATACTGTGGGGACACTTTTAATGCTAATGAGCTGGCCAGAAATTCTCACTTGAATTAGTGGTCTGCACCCTTTAATGCAGTTGAATGCAGAAGTCAGACAGTGGAAATATTTCCCAGTAAATTCTGTGAGTACGAAAAAATTCAGTTCCTTTATTAATTTCCTTATCCCTGTTTCCGTTCTAAAAAAAAAAGGAACTGTAAATATGTGTAATCTTAGAAATATTTCTTCGCAGAGCGTGAACCAATTAGGAGTTGGCTCCAATTCTGGGGTTGTTGGACACAACATGAATTAACCCTAACCCCTAGGGTGTACTACATGAAGTATGTACCGGTACATGTACATATAAAATCATATTAAAATCAGAGAATTTGGCACTGTTAGGGTTAAATGAACACATAGTAGTACTTGTATGCTTGTAATGTACTGCAACGTGTAAAGGAATGGTACCATAATTGAAGCATACCTCTACCATTGCATATGGCACCAGTATATGCACATGTTTATTAAATCAATTTCAATAAGGGCTGCACACCACCCCTAGTGGTACGTGCGTAATCTTCAACATTAAGTATGGTACTACCGGTAGTGAAGATACATAAAACCTTTAGGTACAATGTATAATTACATTTTGAACAACCCTTGGGCCTTGCGGTAAAGTGCATACATGTATGTACACGGTAAGCATAAGGTCAATCCAAATCACAGATACACGTCTGACCCAAAGTCGTGGATTTCACTGCGTCTGAGATATTACAGAATGAACTTTACAAATGGAAGTCCTGCAGTCTGAGAGGCCCCGGCAATTAAAAAACAAAGCTAAATATACATACTGCAGGGCACAAATTTAGATAAGTGGCTGTGCAGGAGACCGCGATTTGAACTGTGATTAAGACTGAGTCAGCTCTCAGCCATAGACGCATTAACGGTCTACATCCTGGTTCACTGCCAATTTCCTTCATCATAGACTGCTTTGGATTATCACTGGTTATCTCTCAGTTGAGAGAGGGAAAGGACGGGTCTACGTAGTAACCAGGATTTTGACACTGTGGGGAATGCCACAATGGATTATAGTTTTACTCTAGACTCAATTAATGTGTGTACTGAGGAGAAACGCCTTCAAGCATGTCAAGCTCATTAGGGTTTTTTTGGGGGGGAGGTACCAGTTGCCCAGCAAAGCCTGGTTTTTCTGCCAATTAATGGAAGGGGTGAAGGGGAACCATTGGTCAGACTACCCTCTGGCCTGCTACCAACATCTGTCACACAGCTAATTTTGGACCAGTATGCTTGACAGGAAGACAAAATATACATTGTACAACGTGCATGTACACGGGTGTATTTACATTTACATACATATACAAGTACATACAAACAGTACTGTACATGTCAACTCCTCACTGAAAATTCCGCGAGAAAAGGTGAAGTTTTCTATAAGGTCGATTCGCTAAAACGAGCATTAAGCCGTGAGACGTCTGGGCACTATGTAGGAACAGGGACCTGTATAATCTCCTCGGTGCAGAGCCGGAGGAAATCAATACCGAATTCTGCAATATCGAAAAGGAAAAACAGGTGGGGAAACGCTACCAAATGTTACTTTCAAAGTGAGTTAAACAGTGAAAATGAGTTGTCGTTCCTAATTTGGGTTCATATTTATTTGATTAATTGTGCAGAAACAATCAAAAATATTTATTTGTTTTATTATTATTTTTTTAATGAGAATTGGGTTTTCTGCCTTCTACCCCCAAATCTGCGATTTTTGCAGATTTTCCGCAAAGTAGAAAATTCTTGACTTGAAGGAAATTCTTGAAGGATTTATGATATTTGATGGCTCTTCTAACTTTGTTGATCTCAGTTCTTATTAAAAAAAATTGTACATTCAAACACAAATAAAGTGTGGTTGGGGGATGTTTTGGCAACTGTTCAGCTACATGTACTTTAAGATTTTCCCATTTGTGAAAAATGCGTGAGTTTTTTCCCACTTATGACAAGTTTTCACACTTGTGAAAAAATGTGTGAAAATGTTCCCACTGAGGAGAAATTTTTCACAATGTGTGAAATGAATATTCATTTTCTCTGGGAAAAAGTGTGAACAATTTTCTCACTTTTAAGGTTAACTTTCAATTGCACTGTACTGTAAAGTAAACTTTCAAGATAATCACATTTTAGGTTTGCCTTTTTTTTAAACAGAGATATTAAGGGATTAACTCCAAGAGTTGATTTATTTAACCACTTGCTGCCGGAGGACCCGTTTTCGAGCATACAGGCTTTATACACGAAGCTGGGGAGCCCGAAACCAGGACAAAAGAGCTAGGCCTTGTTACAAAAGACCGTGCTCGGCACAAAAGACTGAGCTGCTGGGCATTATTGACATCTTTTCACTCTCAATAGTGGAGATTATCCAGCCTTGTCTTGAAACAGTATACCACGGTTTGGGGCATTTAGTGCGAGCGGATTACCACTGGGGACAAAAGTGCTCCACCACCACTGCAATGACCCACACAGCACCGCTGCACGCTAATCTGGCACCAACTGAAAAGAAGTCAGCAGCGCACTGAGACAGGTTCTTGAACAAAAGAAAGTTATATGAACACCACACAATCTGGGCTCTTTTTACAAGGCTACAGGCCTGGCTGAAATACTTGGGCGACAATAGATTTTGTCTGTGAGGCTAGAGTGTCCAACAGACAGTAATTCATGTGAGATTTTTGGAAACTAAAAATCTTGAAATTTGCCCGTATGTGTGCACTTCATTTTTCAAACCACCCAGCCGCATATGGTTAATACCCATACCTAGAGCAAATGCACGTCTTAACCTACTGGTACCATACTCGGTACATGTACATGTACAATGTACGTGTACCATAAAAATACACGAAATTGTACAATCCAATCCTTAAGTGTAATTCAGGATTATTTAACACACTCACCAACAATTTGTTCCTTCATGAAAACTAAAGATTTAAGGAAACAGCAATGGCATCAGGGGTCCTCTTGCCATTACACCACAATGGTACCATACCGTTACCTTGCAATGCTACATGTACCGGTAGCTGGCTCAACATCCAAAATCCAACATTTAGCCAGACACCAATTTGAAGAAAATCCAAATGCAAAGTTTTTAAGAAGGTCTAAGGTTTCAACTTCTATAGCAAAATGACACAGGGAAAAGTAACAAAGCAACATGAAGGCAGAAGTACAAGCAACTGTGTACATGAGAAGTATTAAAAGACACTCATCTTTGGTCACTGAAAATATTCAAGTACAGCATACATGTACAGGAATGTACACATGTACTGGTACATGTACACAAATGCAAAACAACCTGCATTTAATTCCAGTTTATGAACATCATACATGTACATGACTATTAATCTTATTTTTCTGGGGTGTCAAAGATATTAAATTTGTTTTTCTTGACTGAAGCTCAACAGCAAAGAGCAAAAAAAAAATGTGGTTGAATTACAAATGCTGACACGCACATGCACAGTATGTATGCCTTGTTTATTTTTCTAGCCATTTTTTATATTTGTACATGTTCATGTATGTACAGTACATGTACATTAGTATTTATAGGCTTACAAGTTAAGAAATTTAAACCAAGATGATGCGGTACAATAGGATGAAATACAGATGTTTCTACCACAACCACGATAGTGTTCCATGGGAGGGAGTTCCTGGATGGGAGTTTCGAACTATGGATAAAAGTCATTTCAACCTTACTGTCAATGTGAAAACATTTTTCGAAGTGAGGCGAACAATGGTAAAATTGTCAGTGTCCCCCCTATTTGAGAGTGTTCAATAAAGTGGATTAGTGAAGCACAAACCAAAATGGAAGTCTCCTGAATGAAGGCCATAAACTCTATGTACTGTTACAGCTACCTTTTTTTCATGACCTAGGGTTCTTCCAGCAGGGCATTATGTTCAAGTACTGTATGTGTGTAATGGAGCCTGTCTGCCATTGGCATGCTAGGAGAGGAGTGTACATTACCCAGTACGTACCACTGAGGAGGAGGGGGGGTGTGGTAAGAACAAGGCACAGACAGGCATATCAAGTTAGCTTGTCAATCAATGAGAGCTCATCCGGGTAATTGTACCACATGGTGTCCAGCTTGCTCAGCAGTGCTGGCGGAGATGCTGATGTACATGTACTGTACATGTACAGTGTACGCTGCATGGCCAAGGACTGGTCAGCTGCTTGGAATGTCAGGGGGTCAGGGATTGAGGAAAGATGTCAGCTAATAACTGGGACTACATGTAGCACTGAAGTGGACAGGTTGAATGACATGTTCCTCAGATGAAGATACCAGTAACTGCAGGCCAAGCGTCTCAGACTCTTGTTTGCATAGCCACTCTGTCTTGTTTGGATAAGCCAAAAGCAAAATTGTAAATATAGAACCGGCAGGCATAATTACATGTACTTTTGTTTTCCCGAGTCTCCAGTAAACAACAACATGGAGTTTTGTGACGTACATGTGTAACGATACCAACCCATTTTGTAAAATACACTTCACACCCACAC